>NC_056726.1:1524651560-1524689060 GCF_019279795.1 Protopterus annectens
TAAGGAATGCCTGCAAATATGCGCAACAGCGCGCAATACAAGAAAAAGCAGATGGAAAGAGTTCTTACAGCAGCTTTTGAAGAAAACCCCACAGAATCTGTAATGCCCCAGACACAGCGTACAATGAAAGAGGAAGCAGAAGCCATCTTAGAAATGATAAGGGGAGTGCTAACGAAAATGAAGTCAGGAAAAAAGAGCCAACTCAGATGAAGTCATGGCAGATACAATCAAGATGTGTGAGTTGGGGAAAAATGGCTCCTGAGGCTACCATACCTCTCAATTGTCCAGATATTCACAGAGTGTTCCATTTATTGCCTCATGTTTTTGGTTGGTTCTTCATAAAATGTATAGTTTTCTGGAAAATCCCTGAGGATTGATGTCACTAAATAAGGATATACATTTGAATTCCAGACTTCATATTCGTAAGGAAATGCATGGTAACACAAATCCTGTTGTTCTAGCAACTTCCTAAGTTGAAAAGAACAATATTTAAAATCTCTGCCTATTTTGGGGCCTTTCCCCCCCATTATTTTAGACCTTGCCCAGATTTATTCTGCTAAGAGGATAAGTGGTTGGTGGAGGGGACTCGTGACTAGAGGTTAAGCCTAGTGCTGTGTGTACAAGGAGCGAATGGGACATGCACAGCTGTAAGTAGTACATAGGTATCAAACTCCAGTCACACTGCATGAATGTGTTGGACAGGGTGATTGATAAGTGAATATGCAGTATAACAAAAAGCAAGATGAAAGATGAGTGATTCAAATTTAGAATAGAATACAGTACAACCAACCCAATATTTTTAGTCAGACAGATAGCGGAATAGAAGCTGCAGATGAGGAAAAAGTCCAATTGAGCATTACTAGACAGAAAGCAAAGTCAAAGTGACAAAGTGAAAATAAACATTATTGTCATTTAGATCTGCATATAGTGCAGCTAAACAAAATTGCATTGCTTTGTTCCCAGTGCAAGAAACATGCATATATACAGTTACGATTTAGTAATACTAGGACAGACACAGACATTGCATGTATAAAAATGTGAAATTTAGGGTAGTGCACAAGTAGATATTGCACAAACTTGAATTTTTACATTAACACGTACAAAAATATTGCATAGAGTATTGCCCATTCAAGTTTCAGGACAGATGAAGGTTTGGATATTGCGCTAAAGTTTGCTACTAGTAGTAGTGACCTTAGAATAAATGGACATGAACGTATGTCATTTACTGGATTAGTCAAGAGAATATCAGGTAAATTGGTTGAAACAGCAGAATGGCTTCTTGCATGCCTGTTATTAGAGGTCAGTAATCTGGTGGACAAGGGGGAAAAGCCTCTATTGAGCCTGGAAGTCTTACAGTGCATGCTGTGGTAACATCTACCCAAAAAAAGGCAGGAGAGCATACCACAAGCTGGGTGAGTATGGTCATTTGTTATCTTTCTAGCTCTTCTAATACATTGAGATTTGTGTAAGTCATCCAAGGATGCCAGTGGAGAGCCAATGATTCTTTCCGCTGCTGTTACTACTTCTCCGAGAGCCTTGCAATCTGAGGCATTACAGTTCCCATACCATACAATGATGTTCTTTGTAAGTACGCTCTCTATGGTTCCCCTATAGATGGCTTAGAGGATGGACTGTGACAGGTTTGCTTTCCTCAGTTATCGTAGGAAGTGCAAACATCGCTGCACTTTTCTGACAGTGTGGTTGGTGTGCACCGACCAAGACAGGTACTCTGAGATGTGTTACCCAGAAATGTAGTGCTCTTGACTCTTTCTACTGCTACCCCCTTAATTTCCAGAGGTTAATGTGCTCCCGGAGACCTCCTAAAGTCTACAATCAGTTCTTTGGTCTTCCTGACGTTCAGTGCCAGATTGTTGCTGTCACACCAGTCAAGCAGATGTTCCACTTCACTCCTATATGCTGTTTCCACACCATTCCTGACTGTGGCATCATCTGTGAGCTTGATAATCTGGTTGGATTCATATCTGGCTACACAGTCATGTGTAACAAGGTGAATAACAGAGGACTCGGGACACAGTCCTGTGGTACAGCAGTGTTCAGAGTTATGCTTTTAGAGCTATTACTTCCCACGCATACCTTTTGGGGTCTGTCTGTGAGAAAGTCTAGTATCCAGTTGCACAAGGAGGTGTTGATGTCCAGTTGGGTTAGTTTTATCAATAGGTTCTGGGAGATGACAGCACTAAAGGCGGAGCTGAAGTCTATGAATAACATCCGGACATAACAGCCCTTATTTTCCAAGTGAGTCAAGGTTTCACAAAGTGGTAAAGAGATGGCATCTGCTGTGCAGCAGTTTGACCTGCAGGCAGAGATGGCATGTGCTGTGCAGCAGTTTGACCTGTAGGCAGAGATGGCATCTGCTGTGCAGCGGTTTGACCTGTAGGTAGAGATGACATCTGCTGTGCAGCGGTTTGACCTGTAGGCATAGATGGCATCTGCTGTGCAGCGGTTTGACCTGTAGTCAGAGATGGCATCTGCTGTGCAGCAGTTTAACCTGTAGGCAGACATGACATCTGCTGTGCAGCGGTTTGACCTGTAGGCAGAGATGGCATCTGCTGTGCAGTGGTTTGACCTGTAGGCAGAGATGGCATCTGCTGTGCAGCGATTTGACCTGTAGGCAGAGATGGCATCTGCTGTGCAGCGGTTTGACCTGTAGGCAAACTACAATGTATCTAATGTTGCAGGTATGTTTGCTGAGATGTGGTCCTTGATCAGCCACCCAAAGCACTTCATTACTGTCAATGTTAGAGCAACTGGGCGATAATCATTCTGACTTGCTGGTTGTGGTTTCTTGGGGACGAGAATGATAGTCATGTTCTTAAAGCATCTCTGTACAATGGCTAATCACAGTGATGTATTGAAAATGTCTGTGAGTACCAATGTCAGCTCTGTAGCACAGGTCCTGAGAACCCTGGCCATAATGCTATATGGACCAGCTGCTTTCTTTGGGTTAACTTGTCTCAAAGTTTTCATTACATCAGCTGTGCTGAGGCATAGCACTTCCTCATCCTGACCGACAGGTAGTTTATTCGCCACAGTTTAGTTGTCCGTGTCGAACCTGCTGAAGATGTTTAGTTTGTTTAAGAATTCTGTTCTGTCATTACACTGGGCAGATGCAGGTTTGAAGTCAGTTATGGCTTGTATGTTTTTCCATAGACATCTAGAGTCCCTTTGGTCATTAAAGTGATCCTGAATTTGTATTCCATAGGTTCTGTTTGCTTCTTTTATGCCTTTGTTTAGGTTTACTCTGGCGACCCTTAGGACATCTTTGTCTTTAGATCTGAATGCTACATTACATGCCTTTATAAGTTCGTACACCTCACTAGGCAGCTATAGCTTTTGGTTTGCACATATAGTAATGTCTTTGGTAGTTGTCACATCATCCACACATTTTAAGATGTAGGCCATAACAGATTCTGTATATTCTTCCAGGTCTGTTTGGTGATTCAATATGGCTGCCTCCCTGAACATCGACTCTTGAAGTAGTCTTGCAGTGCTGTGACTTCACCCTCAGGCCATAACCCTATTTGCTTCCTTGATGGTTTTACTGATTTTAGCAGCAGTTTGTATGCAGGAAACAACATGATGGCAAGATGATCTGCGTTGCCCAGGTGTGGATAAGGTGCTGCCTTATATGTCAGTTTTATGTCAGTGAAAACCTTAATTAGTGTATTCTTCCCTCTGGTCGCGAAGTTCACATGATAATGGTAGTGGGGTAGTACCAATTTCAGGTTGGCTTCGTTAAAGTCACCTGCAATTAAATGGGCAAACTCTGAGTTCCTGTTCTGGAGTTCACTTATGGACTGGTATAGAGTAAGTGCAACATTGGTATTTGTACGGGGTGGAATGTAAACAGCTGTTATGCCCCCTCCATTATACTGTCTAGGCATGTAATAGGGCCTGCATTTTAGAGAAAAAAATCCAATGTCCTCTGAGCAGTGTCAGACGACCACCTCACAGTTAATACACCACTTGTTGTTCACATATATACATAACTCCTCCATGAGAGTTGCCACAGAGTGAATGAATTCTGTCACAAGAAACACTGTCATTCCCTCTGCATTTACTGTGCTGTCATTTATGTTGGAGTTTAGCCAAGTTTCAGCAAACAAAAATAAGTGTTTCTTACCTTAGTATGTGTAGAGAGGTCCAGCCTTAAGTTAAGTAATCTATTTTAGTCTCTAGAGAACGTACATTAGCCAGAAGTAAGGAAGGAAGTGCAGACCTGTGTGGATTAGCTTTCAGTCTGGCTGCAATTCCTGCTGTGGTGCCTCTTTTTCTTGATCTTTCACATTTTTTCCTTTTTATGCATTTGCCAGGGGTGATGAATGTACGCTTAGCCAGATCTGCGTATTTTTGGCCATGTTTAAGCAAGATGCCTAGCTGTAGTAGTTCCTGGAGTGTGTTAGGCCTTACAGGCCTCACTGTTAGCAGCTCATCATACATACAGCACAGCTAAATTAGAGATCCCTCCTTGACTTCTCATAAGTATTAGACTCCCGGATGGTCCTTCCTGATCAAGTGAAAAATCAGTTCCCTTCCCTAATCTGATCAGTAAAAAAAACAGTTCCCTATACTAATCTGGTATGTCCAAGGGTCAGTTTCAAGGTTACTCTCCAGTCCAGCTGGTGAATCTGGGAATTTTGAGGCAATGTTACAATTGCCTTATGTACACAGACAACCCTCTCCTCCTTCCAACAAACTCTAATACAGGTCAGAGATGCAGTTACACAGCCAAACTGGAGGCACAGCTCTCAACCCAAGACTGGCACAGTCAGTCAGGAGGAAAAGGTAACCACCCACACCACAAATCCAGTCTCACATAGACCTATTGCATCTGCATACCCAACGCATAAACACACAAAAACATACTCGGAGGCTGTAAATAAAAATCTGCCTAAACAGCAAAGACATCCTAAGCAGATATCCAAGCAACAGCCACCCCTCAACAATACCCACAAATCACATATCTCACAAAATCAGTGTGCCTCACAGTCACAGCCCATAAGGCCAAACAACACACCAAATACACTTGTTATAGGGGATTCTGTTGTCCGGCACACTGACGTCCCACTCACCAGACTGAACAAGGAGAAGGTCACTGTAAGCTGCCTGTCGGGTGCCAGGATCCACCACATAATGCAAGCACTCAGGTCACTCCAAAGCAAGTACAAGTATGACTCCGTCATTGTCCTTGCTGGTGTGAATGACCTGAGATGTACCTCCCTGGACTACATGAAAAGAGACATAGAGGAGCTCTCTGACCACGTAGCCCAGGTTGGTATGTCCCTGACCTTGAGTAGCATCTTTCCCTCACCAAGAATGATGCCACAGTATAAAGACAAAATGATCAGTTTCAACAATTGGCTAAAGTATTGGTGTCATTCAAAGGGGATCCAGTGTCTGTCAGCCTGGGATGACATGCTCGACAAGCCACGTTGCTTCGCTAGGGACGGCTTGCACCTGTCACCCTTAGGCTTTCATATACTGGCCAAGGCTCTTGCCACCCCCATAGTGCCTTTTTTAGGCAAGGCTCAAAGGACAAACCCACCTCCATAGAAAACCCAAAGATAAAAAAACTAAAGGTAATACTACTCAATGCCAGAAGTCTAAACCTCAAGATGCATGCACGCGAGACTCTCCTCAGTATGGAGAAAATCGATGTCTGTGCAGTAACAGAAACCTGGTTCAAGGCTCTTGAGAGCACCCCAGCACTACCAGGTTATAACTCATACCATGCGTTTTGGCCCCAAAACTCGGACCGAAGCACAAAAGGAGGGGAAGTATCTATATTCATCAAAGATACCTACACCTCCAGGTTAGTGGCACTGCACAAAGCATCGGAAACCATCCATGTGCAACTAACAGCGGGCAAAACTGCCTTTCAGTTTGTAGCCTGCTACAGAACACCCTCCCTATTACAGGAACCCCACTTGGCATTCCTGAGAACACTGGAGAATATGAAGATCTCTCCAAACACTATGTTACTGGGTGACTTCAACTACCCAAACATTGACTGGGAAAATTACTCAAGCCCAAACACCCTCGCCCAATGGTTCCTTGAATTTATAAACTCTAATGCAATGGAACAACTGGTCACCACTCCCACAAGAGGGAACAACATATTGGACCTGGTCATCACCAACATGGGGACTCTATGTTCCACACCAGAGGTAAACCCCTCATTGGTAAGATCAGACCATAAACAAATGAGGGCAAGGTAGTCCACACAGCCTACCTGGACCTTGTAAAAGCCTTCGACACAATATGACACAATACCCCACTCGGGCATCATAAATAAGCTTACCAGCTTAAATATCAACCCCTATATCACAATATGGGTTGCAAACTGGCTCAGAGATAGAACCCACATGGTCAGAATCGCAGGTGCCATGTCCAAATCCAAACCAGTTACAAGTGGCATCCCACAGGGCTCAGTTCTGGGACCTCTCTTGTTCGGTATATACTTCTCTGAGGTTCAGGCTAACATGGGGGGATTATGGCTGACAAAGTTCGCAGATGACTGCAAACTGGGGGCCATAATCGAATCTCCAGCTGACACAAGCATCCTCCAAAAGGGTCTCACAGAGACTCAGTTGCTTACCGCCTACTCAGAGACGATCTATGCCTGACGTACAAAGCCATGTCAAACCCAGAATTAATAGACATGCTCCACCTCAAAAAATCCAAGTCCCTTAGAGCTACACACTCCAGGGACCTAAACCTCAGCACAAAAATAAATAGGACATGCTGGAGGGACAGATTCATTTCCCAGAGGCTCCTCTCACTCTTGAATAGAATCCCAATTCATGTTATACATAGCCCCTCGCTGACCCTCTTCAAGCGAAATTTGGAAGCGTGGATGGGAAATCGCAAATTCACCCCTGGGATCTCTCCTGTGTCCCTGCTAGACAGAGGCATAGTAAACTAATCTTAAAAGGGTACCTTCTGTGACCAACTTTACAGAAGCACAGTAGGCTAATCTAATAGGGAGGTGGAAGCCAAATACACTCTGGCTAGACTTATAAATGCCCTAGGGCAGATAGCCTAGTATCTGCCTATGAACCTATGAACCTAAGTATATTTTCAGCATTGTAGCATATCATACCTTCATTTCCTGCTTCTGAAACTGATTTTTCTGATGTATCTGATGAAAAAACAGACAGATTGTGCACTTTTCTGTAGGGATCTGAAGCCGTTGCTGTCACACAGGGTGCCACCATTTTTTTTTGAGCATATGCATATGACAAACTCCCAAGAAAAGCTGATTTGGGCAGACCTGCAATGGTTTGAAGTCCTGAAAATATTGGTGTAAGAGCTCTCAGACTCACAGACGGGTTCACAGTGGGGAGTGAGTGCATATTAGAGTTCAGCTCTGAGCCCACTGCTCTTCATACTGTTTGTGGACTTCATCAGCAAACAGGTCAGAAGGGACAGCTTAACAAAAGAGTTGTATGCAGATGATGTGATACCACAAGCAGACTCTAAACAGGAACTTCAGAAAATGATACAGGAATGGAATGCAAAATTAAATGAACAGGGAATGAAACACATCTCTAGACTGGTGGCCCAGAATAATGCATCCGTGATAATTCAGGTACAACTAAGACTGGGTAAGATGGCGATACAAGTCATAGCCTGCTACAGAACCCCAAACATGTCCCTAGACTCTCACTCCAACTTCCTAAGCACCCTGAATTCTATCAAAGTCCAACCCAATACTCTCATACTGGGTGACTTCAACTACCCTTCCATCAACTGAGAAAACTATTCAAGTACCAATGTACAGGCCCAATGCTTTCTGGAATTTATCAGTTCCAATGCCCTGGACCAGCTCATTCTGACACCCACTAGAGGAAGCAACATCCTCAACCTGGTTATCACCAACATGGGAGACCATTGCTCCACACCTATAGTCAGTTCCTCCCTGGTAAATCTGACTACAAACTGATCACCATGGAAATCTCCATCTCACCTAGACCCCCCCACCCCCACCCAAGGTGACCACCTTGAAAAAGTTCTCTAAAGCTGACTTTGGGCTCCTAAAAACAGAGGTGGCTAACTTCTCGGTACCCATGCCAATGGAAAATAGCTGCATGAATGCCAAATCATACACCAATGCACTGTACGAGCATGTACACAAATGCATGGACCTTGCCATACCAAATAGAACTAAGATGCTCTCCTCCAAAAAAAGGAAGCCAATATGGTGGTCCCCAGCCATCAATAAACTCTACAACAGAAGGAAGAAAGTGTTGCAGAAAAAAATAACTCACAAGACTGGAAAACCTCCCTTATCAGTCTCAACAAAAAGCTGAAATCCCTTATCAAATCCTCTAAAGCCAGCTATGAAGGCAGAATTGCTGCTGACACCAAAAACAACCACATAGCCTTCTATAGCTATATCAAAAGCCTCAAAGGCAATAGCCAGATTTGCTCTGAGTTATTGCACAATGGCACTTCCTATAATGAACCAACAGATATAGCCAACATACTGGCCAACAGATTCAGTGCCAACTTTACCCCCCCAAAGGCCTTATCACAATACCAGAAGAAAGCCTAGTACCCACCATTTCTGTGGCACAGGTAAAAGCTGCATTGTCCAAAGCCAAGAATACAGCATCCATGGGACCTGATAATATCCCTGGCTGCTTCCTACATGAGCTACAAAATGAACTGACACCACATCTGTGTGCCCTGTTCAATCACAGCCTTACCTCAGGCTATGTCCCTAACAAATGGCACACTGCTACAGTCATCCCGCAACTACAGACCCTGGGAACTATCGCTCCATTAGCCTGATGAGTCTGGTATGCAAAGCTATGGAGCGTATCATCATGGACCTGCTAACAAAGATATAGGCAATCTCCAAACTCTTGACCCCACACAGTTTGGCTTTGTCCAGGGGAGAGCCTGCCTGCTGAACTTGGTTGACTTCTTCAAGGCAGTCACCAAGGCTGTGGATGAGGGTAAAGCAGTACATACAGCCTACCTTGACCTGACCAAGACCTTTGATGCCATTCCCCACTCAGGTATCATTGATAAACTCACCAAACTAGCCATCAATTCTTACATCACTAGGTGGATTGCAAATTGGCACTCAGACAGGACCCACAGAGTGAAAGTTGTGGATTCCAAGTCCTACTGTCGATCAGCCACAAGTGGAGTCCCACAGGGCTCGGTCCTTGTCCCTCTCAGAAGTCCAGGCCAACACAGAAGGACTTTGGCTGACCAAGTTCACTGATGACTGCAAGCTAGGAGTCATTATCAACTCTTCAAGTGATGCAGACATCCTGCAAAAGGGCCTCGCTAAGACCAATGACTGGTGTCGGAACCATGGCCTGAAGTTTAACACCAAAAAATGCGTTAACATCCCCTTTGGAAAAAAACTCAGTTTCCATGAATTACCACAATGATGGGACCCCACTGAACACTGAAGGGGCCATAAGAGATCTGGGCACCCAGGTCAACAGCCACCTCACCTTTGACTACCACATTGCCACTATGGTCAGAAAGTCCTTCCACGTAGCACATCTTATAACCAAAGGTTTTGCATCCAGGAAGGAAGAGGTCATCATCCTTTTCTACTCCTCCCTCATCAGACCAATCATCAAATATAACGCCCCATTTGGCATGTACCTAACCAGACACTTAGAACAGCTGGAGAGGCCACAAAAGTACCTCACAAAAAGGATCCTAGGCCTTAAACACATGTCCTACATGGACAGACTCAAGAAACTTCAGCTGTTCTCAGTCTCTTATCGTCTACTTAGAGGTGATCTCTGCTTGACTTACAAAGCCATATCCGACCCAGCCCTACTTGAAATGCTACACCTAAAGAAATCCCAATCCCCCATACCACACGCTCCAGAGAACACAACCTCATTACCACAATTAACAGAACATGCTGGAGGGACAGGTTCATCTCCCGACTGACCATACTCTGGAATAAGCTTCCCATTCATGTCAAGCAGAGCACCTCACTGGCCCTCTTCAAGAGAAATCTTGACAAGTGGATGAGTAACAGAAAGTTCACTCCAGGGATCATTCCAGTTGTCCTACTAGATATGAGCACTGTGAACTAACATTAGGAGGCACAGTGCCTGGGCAGTCTTTTTTGTGTTAGGCTTGTAAAGGCTCCAGGGCCATTAGTCTAGTACACACCTATGAATCTATAAACAGCAAATGCAGGAAAGCATAAGAGGCTTAAAACTGAGAGAGAAGGGAAACAGTAAAACAGTTTAACAGCATCAAGTGTCTGAGAGGTATGGTTGAAGAAAAGGGAAGTCTGAATCAGGAGGTCAAAACTAGAACTGGAGGTTTTGCAGCCAGCTGGTAGAAAATATCAGAGGTGGTGTGTGACAGAAGAATAGGCAAGTATATGGTGTGTAAAATAATGATGGAAACAAGTGTATTTGAATAGCACAGAATCCTGCAATTCAGGAAACTTGAAGTGCCTGATACAGGAAGGAGGACGCATACTATCAGATACGAAGGAATGAGGACATCAGAGCACAAGCCTAGGTAGCCACAATTACAGAGAAGGACAAGGAGATCAGATGATCATAGTTTGGTCACGTGCAAGAAAACAGAAGAAGATTTGTTAATGATAATGATTGATGAAGATTACATTAAGTATTTTAGTTATACAAATGCAAAAGCCTGACAATAAAGTGCATTTGAATAATTAGCAATGTGTGAGTCTAGAGATATGAAAGTGAAGGATTTTTTACAAAAGTATGGCACTGAATCTTTTAATTCTGTTTATGAAATTTAAAATTGCAATTATGGCAATTTTAAGGTAAAATCCCATTGGTACATTAGTGATTTAAATTTGGGTGTGAGTCAGGCTGTTGCACTGCCTCTGCTTTTTCTGTGCCGTAGTGGATATACTTAGAAAGGAGCAATAGGAGCGTCTCATAGCTTCGTCTAAATCCTGGGAGAGAAAGACTGGCTAGTAAACCATTAAAGCAGGAATATGAAGGCTAGGATTTCAAAAGTTTTCATATTTATGGTTGAACTATTTATTTGACATTTGTTAACTGGGATAGTCCAGCTGAGCAAAAGCCCTTTTCAGTGGAGACCCGGGGAGAAAAGCTCCACAGTACAAGTAAGAAAGAAAATTTACAAAATTGAAGATGAATGCAGTGAAAAATTTACAATAAAACAATGAAGCAAATGTAGATAAAGCTCCACACTACAATATAGTAAAAGGCATTATAACATTCTGAAAAAACATAGCAAAGAAACATACCATAAAACATTTGAATGAATTTACATAACACAGTGGGTTATCTTCAGAGGGTAATTGTACAATACAGATCAGTTAAGTGAGTAATGGTGAAGCTCATAAGTTCATAGGTGAATACCAGGTAACTGCCCTGATGGGCTATTTTAAGCCTAGCAGTGGTATCCCATAAGTTACTATTATTTTTTACTCCTATACTTCCCGTTTGCGAATGAATGTTTCTGGAGTCCATTCCACTGAGTATTGAAAGGGGACCCTGCTGCAGGACAGGGCATTCAGCTGATGCCTCTGTCAGTTAGTAACACAGGGAAAAGTCATGGAGTAAATTTCCTTATTTGCATCCATTGATCCAAGTTGCATTTGAATAGGGTTAGAGATGGACTTTTTTGTGGATGAGGAGTCTGATCCAGAGTAGTGGTATCCTCTGAGGTATGTACCTGTTCCTCCAAGCCATTGTACTTATGTTGCAGAAGAGGTTAAAGTCTTTGGATCAGATATTGCTGATACCATTAGATTTGTGGAAGTTCAGTAGGTCCCCTAAAGGAGAGATAACTATCCCAGCAGAGTGTAGCCTCCCAGACATCTCAAATCCGGCTGTGTGCTACACGAGCTAAATGAGGAATTAAACCCGCACATAAGGCAGCTGTTTAATCTCAGCCTTACCACAGGATACGTGCCCAAGGAGTGGCGTACGGCAACTGTGGTCCCACTCCACAAAGGCGGTGCCTCTACGGACCCTGGTAATTACCGCCCCATAAGCTTAACAAGTCTAGTCTGCAAAGCTATGGAGAGGATCATAATGGAGCTCATAAACAAAGATATAGGGGACTTGCAGACATTGGACCCGACCCAGTTTGGCTTCACAAGAGCAGATCATGCCTTTGAACTTGGTCGACTTCTTGAAACAGTCACCAAGGCCATTGATGAGGAAAGGCAGTCCATACAGCCTACCTTGACCTTACAAAGGCCGACACACAATACCCACTCGGGTATTGTAGAAAAACTTACCAGCTTAAATGTAAACCCATATGTCACAAGATGGGTTGCAAACTGGCTTAAGGACAGAACCCACAGGGTTAGAGTTGCTGGCGCTATGTCAGACTCCAAGCCGGTCACAAGTGGTGTCCCACAGGGCTCGGTCCTTGGCCCCTATTGTTCGGCATCTACTTCTCAGAAGTACAGGCCAACATGGGAGGACTTTGGCTGACAAAGTTTGCAGACGACTGCAAACTGGGCCATAGTGGAAAGTGCATCGACACGGATATCCTTCAGAAGGGACTCACGGAAACAGATAGCTGGTGCCAGAGCCATGGCCTGAAGTTAAACGCCAAAAATGTATAGTCATACCCTTCGGGAAAACAAGGTAACCCCAAGCTACCATATAGGTGGCAATCCACTAAGCACAGAAGAGGTTATCAGGGACCTGGGGACCCAGTTGGCAGTGGCCTTTCTTTGACACTCACGTTGCTAAAGTGGTTAGAAAGACCTTCTACATTGCCCACCTGATCATGAAGGGATTCACATCCAGATCTAGTGAGGTCATTGTTCCCCTGTACTCTTCACTTATCAGACCAATGATCAAGTAATGCCCCATTCGGGATGTATCTCACCCGACATCTGCAGCAATTGGAGAGACCCCAAAAGTTCCTCACCAAAAGGATAAAGGGACTCCAAAATCTGTCATATGCTGCCAGATTGAAGAAACTCTAGCTCTATTCAGTTGCATACCATCTGCTCAGAGGTGACATGTGCCTGACATACAAGGCCATGTCCAACCCGGAATTAATGGACATGCTCCACCTCAAAAAATCCAAATCCACCAAAACCACTAGAGCAAGCGACTTAAACCTTAGCACGGATATAAATAGGACGTGCTGGAGGGATAGATTTATCACTCAGAGACTCCCTATGCTGTGGAATAAAATCCATGTCCATGTGAGGCAGAGCACCTCGCTGGCTCTGTTCAAGAGAAATCTTGACCTGTGGATGGGAGATCGTAGGTTTATCCCGGGAATCATCTCTGTGTCACTGCTGGACAGAGGCACAACAAACTAATGGGCACAGTATTTTTTCATATAAGGGGTGGCGTAAGGCACAAAAATTTGGGCTAGGCTTATAAATGCCTTAGGGCAGATAGCCTAGTATAAACCTATGAACCTATGAACCTATGAACTGGTACTGGATCAGAGGATGTCTTATAGGCCAGAGACAGATCACCTCTTAAAAGTCTATAAGACACTGAGTATAGCAACAGAGTTTGGAGACAGTCCATGTAGGTGATGTGGTTTAGTCCCTGTATTCTCTTTGTGAGGAGCCTTGTGGTTGCTCTAGTTCTTGCATATGTCTGGACAGGTACATACCATAGGGGGCTTTTATACTTAATGATGGGCCCGATGAAGACTGAATACAGTGGGACAAACATCTCTAGACCTAGATGCTATCTCTTCACTTAAAAGATGAGCAGTATAATAGGACTTCCTCAAAACAGTAGACAAGTTAGTCAAATGTTAGGTCACTGAATAAGCATGTACCCAAATCTTGAACGACTCTTAGGAGTTTATTGTCAATGTGGTAGTTTACTTGGACAGTCAATTTCCCAAAGGATACAAAGGATATAATAATGCGCTTTCTAGCCTTTAATTTTAGTCCATGACTAACACCAGTTATTTGTTTGGGGCAGGCCTTCTTTAAGGATGGCTGAATGTTTTGAAGATTCGGTGACAAGCTTGCAGTTTCCCAGACTTGATCAACCAAAAACCCTCGATGTTTGCTTGGAATTTTGAGAAGGAAAATGCCAAACAGGAGTTGTCCTAGCATTGAGTCTTGTGGGACTCCACTCATGACTAGTCTTTTTGTGGAGGGATTTGTTCCTAATTTAGTAAGCTTTTCTACAACGCCTGAGTGGAGTACTGTGTCAAAAGCTTTGGGTTGGTCTAAGTAGGTAGTTTGTATTGTCTTGCCTTTGTCTGTTGCTTTGGTGACTCTTTCAAAAAAGTCTACTGGGTTAAGTGAGCATAGCCCGTCTTTAGTGAAACTAGATATGGATGGGTCCAGTGTTTGTATATTTCCTATGTCATTACTGATTAATTCCATGATAGGTATTTCCATGGCTTTACATATGTGTCTGGTCACTCTTATGGGTTAGTAGTTACCTATGTCAGTGGATGTCCCTCCCTTGTGCAGAGGGTATGACTGTCTCTGTCCTCCATTCACTTGGTATGCATCCCATTTGGAGGCTGAGTCTGAACAGTGTTGCTAGGTGCATGAATAAGCCAGATCTATGTCAGTTGATCAAGTTTTCAGAAACTCAAAATTCATATTGGCAAGATGATATGATCGAATTTCCAGAAACTCAACCATTAAAAAAAAAAAAACCCCACAAAAATCGATCTTTTTACATTTTTGCAAGGGGGCAAGCCCCCTGCATCTGCACACCCCCTGTAATTATACGTATGGCAAATTTCTCGATTCTCACTGTAACGTGATCTTTCAAAAGCTTAGAGTTTTCAGAAATTTGATCATATTGTCTCGCTGATATGAATTTCCTGTTTCTGAAAAGTTGATCAACTGATAAAGATACAGATAAGACATACTTCATGCTATGCAAAATATATCTAAGGATATTGTCAGGACCCACAGATACAAAATTTTTGGCTTTTGAGAGAACTTTCATGGCTTGGATCTTCGTTATAGCAGCAGGTGTGTTGGTTTCTGATATTTCTTGTCAGATATTAGGGGCTGGGGTGGAGGTGACGTTGCAGATGAATTTATTGGCAAGGTTTGCTATATCTTCACCTTCGTTATAGGCGGTATTGTTCACAATTAGCTCAGCACTGCTGTGTATCACTTTTGAGATTACGGACATAGCTAAAGAAGACCTTATGGTTGTCCTTGGCATGGGTGTTTATTTGGGTTTCTATTACCAGACTGCAGACGCAGTTTGCCGAATGCATCTTGACTGAACCAAAAAGAGCGAAAAGGCAAAATAGCGAAGTGACTTTTCAGCGAATTCTTTCCCTGGGAAAGAATTCGCTTGGCCGCTTTCATTACTTTGCCATTTTTGGCACTGTAATGCAATCTCGGAGTTGGTGTATTTAAGTAGGGGGGTGTGGGGGCACAGCCCCCCACATCAGGGGTGTTGGGGGCAAAGCCCCCCACATTATGTAATGTTTTAAAGTTTTTCTTTTTATTTTGGAACAGCGATTTTTTCCTTAGGAAAAAAATCGCTGTTCTGAGGTTTTGACATTGTAAGCTTTCGCTTACATGGGGTTGATTATTTATCGTTCGCTTTTGTAAGCATGCGATAATATATTATAGACCCGTTTATTTTTACCCCATAGTTGGCCTTGGTGGTTTTATTTAGAATCATGAGCTGCTTATTTAATTTAGTAATGGGATTTCTATCATGCTGGAGGTTACTTTTAGCCACAATCTTCTTCCTTTAGAGTTTTGTTTTTAGGGTTCTCCCTGCACTTGTTTCTGCTGGGTATAGCTGCTTCTGTCCAGTTGTTTACATGCTGATATAAGTTAACTGTGTACATTTCCACTTAAGCTGTGGAGTTTTCTGGGTTTAGGGGGGTATGAAACTTGCTAGGGTATCACTTAGAAGTATGAAGTTTAAGTTCCAGAAACAGTGGAGTCTCGGGTTTTAGTTTTACTTCAAAGGTGACTGCTTTATGGTCAGTCCTGATGAGGGAGTATGTTACACAAAGGATGGAGCATAATTTTCCCACATTTTTGAGGACAAAGCCAAGGATGTTCATAGGTTCATAGCTAAATACTGGGCTATCTGTCTGCAAACCATTGCAAGCCTAGCCAATAACCAGAGGTCAGAATCAAACTCTGCACCTTGTATCTGTGTGGTAAAGACCTTAACAATTATTTCAGCCCTGCCCTGCTGTTTCTCCCAGTTGGTACTCTAACTAGTTGATCCAGAGTGTTTTTGTTAGCAAAGTGCAGGAATCTCTAGCCTTGCACAGTAGTGGTGGTATATCTTGCCAGGTCTATAACTGAGTAGCTGAAGATACCAAAGAAGATCCTATTGGGTTTAATGCTGAATGACTCTATTTTTCATAAGTAGGAGCTATGGCATTCCTGGGTCATAGAGGACATTCATTAGCTAGCTAGAATATGATAAGGAACTTTGCTGATGGTAGACTGAACATGGCAAAGCTCTAGGGCATCATGCTGCTTTACCATTCTTGATCTGATTCAGTTCTGGATGAAGATAGGGACACTTCCATCTTTTTTCCTGTCTTACACAGTAACTGATCTAAATGAGAAGGTATTACAGCCATGCACATCCAGATTGCTCTCTACAGATTTAAACCGTATCTCGGTCACTATATAGACGTCTGTGTCCTCCGAGGTGAAGAGAGCTCCTATGAAGGGGAGTTTCTTGCTGAGGTTCCTAGCATTAATTAGTAGCACCTTTATATTTTCCTTTGGTTGTTTTGTTATGGTGGTAGGTTTAACTGATTGACATTACCTAAAAATGCCCAATGGGGGTGGACATAGTTTTAGCCAATATTCAAAAGCTTAGAGGGGGAAGGTGTGGGCCATCCCTGGCGAAGCAGCATGACTTGTCAATAAATATCCTCCCAGGCTGACAAATATTGTATAGCCCCCTTGAGTGGCACTAAAACCTAAACCAATTACTGAAGGCAATTATTTTTTACTAATATTGAGTCAAATCCTTAGGGAAGATATGATGCTACTCACTGCTAGGCTCATATTTGCCTGATACATACATAGTCTGGGAGCTCCATCATGTCTCTCATCATATAATAGTTCAGGGAGGAACATCTCAAGCCATTTACACCCACGTGAACTCTGGCAGAGTCATGCTGGTACTTTCTCTTCAAGGACTTGATGGTGTTTATCCTCTGACAAGCCTGACACCAGACAAGTGGCTGACCATCACCCATTCCTTAGTCTGTAGAGTGGAGTATCAGTATGTATTAGAATGCCGTCACCTATGACTAGAATATTTGGGTGGCTAGGCACCTGCTTTATGGGCACAACATCCCTGAGTTTGGAACCGCTATTGCTACATGATGCAGTAAGCTATGCAGGTATGGAGTGCTTCTGAGGGTGCTTAATGCTTTTGCTACGTTTTGGAGGTCTTTGTGGTTTGGGTAAGTTAAGCTTTAGAAACTCATGGGGAGGTATCTTGGTTGTCTTGTGCTGGGGGGGGGGACTAATTTTGCACACCTTACTGCAGCTTACAGCTTCTTATTTATGCTTAGTGCAGTTTATAGTAGCCACAGGTTTAGAATAATGATGTCAGTTTGGCTAGGCAGGTTTCTTATGGAAAAAAAGTTCTTTCACATACTACCTACTGTCAAGCGAGTCCTACTGCAGTGGTTCTCTGAGCACAGCTGAGCAGATGGTACTAAAGGCAAGCTAATTCAGGAAACCAATCAAAAGGGCAAAAACCCCTGCCATTGGAGCTCAGAAACACAGATCCAGCAAAAAGTCACAACACTCTCTCTAGTATGAATCTAAACTACAAGTCTATGGTACCAGATCAGGCTAGAGTTTAAGCAAGTGTAACTTTTTATGTAAAAATGTGATAAAGGCAGAAAAAACAATAACAAATGTGATGAATCTTTTTTCATTTTTGCCCACGTTCATATAACAGACACTTGGTAGAGATGGCTGATGCAACCAAACATCACACCTACTTTTGGTTTGTTACTTTAGCTTAGAACAAGATAGATTCAAAGACAGTACCACTTCCTGCCACTCTGTCAGTTCCAGTTATGTTATAGGTAAGCTAAACTTAGTCAAAATTGTCTCAGGAAGGGGTTGGGTTCTCAAGCCTTTGTTTATTTATATGCAAAATATTCTCAGTAAATATCCTATTTGCTGTTGCAGTTACATTCTTTATTTATTAATTTATTTACATTTGTTGGCCGGGAGAGTCCGACTGGACACAGGTCCGTTTTCAGCGGAGGCCCAGGGAGAAAGGCTCCATATTAAGTATTATTTGCATTATACAGTTAAAAAACAAAGCATTTAAATATAGACATTAGTCCAGTTAAGGACACAAGACAAGAAGAAAACAGATGTAAAACAGCTGTAGAACATAGTACAGTTTTAAAATATGGTGACATATACTAAACGTGGTTAAAATGTAGTTGAGATTCATCAGTGAACAATTTATACAATCTGTTTTTGAGGTACATAACAGCCATTAGCAGTGGTTGCTACAAGAAGTTAGTATTATGTGGTAGGTAGCTGGGAACATGAGTAGCCAAGCTTGCTAAGAGTAGGTTGTTGATAGGGGGCTGAGAGAGGTAGTGGGTGAGGGAGTGGATGGTATTAGAGGGGGGTTGCAAGGGCATATCTGGCAAGTTTTGAAGTGTGATTTTAGTAAGGATTTAAAGTGGGTGCAAGAAGTTACAGAGGTAATTGAGGATGGGAGGGAGTTTCAGAGTTTGGCTATAGTGCAGGAGAATAATGCTTCTCCAGCAGAGGTAATGGCTCTTGTGACCTGTAGGAGGTTTTTGTGGCTGGATCTTAGTGGTCTCGTGGTTATATAGGGTTGAAGTAGATTCTGGAGGGATGGGAATTTCAGTCATTTGTTTATTAGTTTGTGGGCAAGTACTAGTTGGTACCATTGAAGGAGGTGGAGGAGCTCTAGCCAGATCAGTTCTGCTAGTGAGAGGCAGTGGTGAGTACGGTAGGAAGCCCCTGTGGCGAATTTGGTGATTTTGTTGTAGCAGGTTTGAGCTTATTTAGATTGCATTGTCTAAGGTTAGTAAATATTGGAGAAGCATAGAGTAGGGTAGATATAAGATAAGAATTTCTTACTGAAATTTTAGCTGCTTTGGTAAGTAGTTGCTGATTTCTATATAATGCTCCTAGTTTTTTGTGCACTTTTTTAATAGTCGTGGAAATGTGAATGTCAAAGTTCAGCTTATTGTCTATTTCTACTCCTAGTAATTTGGTGTGTTCTGTAGGATGGATGGTGGTGTTGTCTTTTACGTTCATAGGTTCATAGGTTCATACTAGGCTGTCTGCCCTAGGGCATTTATAAGCCTAGCCAGAGTGTGTTTGACTTTCGCCACCCATTTTAAATTAATTTTCCTATGCCCTTTTTCGAGGTTAGTATACTGTGCCTCTGTCAAACAGTGACACAGAAGTGATACCCGGGGTAAACCTACGATCCCCCATCCACTCATCAAGATTCCTCTTGAAGACAGTCAATGAGGGACTCTGCCTAATCTGGACTGGGATTTTATTCCAGTGAAGAGAGCCTCTGGGTTATGAATCTGTCCCTCCAGCTTGTCCTATTTATTTCAGTGCTGAGGTTCAAGTCTCTCGAGTGCATAGCTCAATGGGATTTGGATTTTCTGAGGTGCAGCATGTCCATTAATTCCGGGTTGGACATGGCTTTATACGTCAGGCACAGATCGCCTCTGAGCAGGTGGTATGCCACTGAGTAGAGCTGGAGTTTCTTTAACCGGGCAGCATATGGCATCTGTTTGAGCCCTTTGATCCTCTTGGTGAGGTACTTTTGGGGTCTTTCCAGTTGCTGCAGGTGTCTGGTAAGGTACATCCCAAAAGGGGCATTGTACTCAATTATGGGCCTGATGAGGGATGAGTAAAGAGGCATGATGACCTCCCCTGATCTAGATGTGAATCCCTTCATGATTAGGTGGGCTATATAAAATGTTTTTCTAACCACTTTGGCCACGTGGTTGTCAAATGAGAGATTGCTATCAACTTGGGTCCCCAGGTCCCTAATTACTTCTTCCATACTTAATGGATTACCACTTATGTGGTAATTTCTGGGCACTTTGTTTTTGCCAAAGGGGATGACTATACACTTTTTGGCATTTAGCTTGAGGCCATGGCTCTGGCACAGGTTGTCTGTTTCTATGAGGCCCTTTTGGAGGATGCTTGTGTCGGCTGGAGAGTCGATTATGGCGCCCAGTTTGCAGTCATCTGTGAACTTGGTCAGCCACAGTCCTTCCGTGTTGGCCTGTACCTCTGAGAAATATATACCGAACAAGAGAGGTCCCAGGACTGAGCCTTGTGGGACGCCACTTGTAACTGGTTTGGAGTCTGACATGGCTCCAGCAATTCTAACCATGTGGGTTCTGTCCATGAGCCAGTTTGCAACCCATCTAGTGACATAGGGGTTTATTTTTAAGCTTGTGAGCTTATCTCTAATGCCCGAGTGGGGTATTGCATCGAAGGCTTTTTGCCAGGTCCAGGTAGGCTGTGTGGACCACCTTCCCCTCATCAATGGCCTTGGTGACTGTTTCAAAGAAATTGACCAGGTTTAAGAGGCAGGATCTGCCCTTAACAAAGCCGAACTGGGTAGGATCCAGTGTCTGTAGGTCCCCAATATCTTTATTTATAAGGTCCATGATGATCCTTTCCATAGCTTTGCACACCAAGCTAGTCAGGCTTATGGGGCGATAGTTTCCAGGATCCGTTGAGGCACCACCTTTGTGGAGAGGTACCACCGTTGCTGTACTCCACTCTTTGGGTACATATCCTGTAGTAAGGCTGAGATTGAACAGTAGTTTTATGTTTGGGTTTAGCTCTTCTTGGAGTTCATGTAGGACGCAGCCCGGGACACCGTCTGGTCCCATTGATGCTGTGCTTTTTGCTTTGGAGAGGGCAGCTCTTACCTGAGCATCTGAGATGCCAGGGGGGCAGCACTCTGCTGGGATAGATATTTGCCCTTTTGGTGGGGAGGGGGGAGAGAAGTTTGCGCTGAACCTGTCAGCTATGATGTTGGCAATGTCTGTGGGTTCGGTGTATTTTTTGTCATTTTGGACTAATTTTGAGCATATCTGGGAATTCCCACCCAGGTTCCTAACATAACTAAAGAAAGCCTTGTGATTATCCTTAGTGTCCTGTGCAATTTTTCTCTCGAAGCTGGCCTTAGATGATTTTATGAGTGCCCGTAGATTTTTGCTAATACTGATCAGAGATGCCTTCCCTTTTGGGATTTTGCTCTATCATGTAGTAGCTTCCTCCTTCTATTGTATAGTTTGTTTATGGCTGGGGTCCACCAGACAGGACGTCTGCCTTTGGAGGATTGGGTCTTGGTTTTATTTGGGATCATGATGATCCATGCATTCCTGAAGGTGTTCATAGAATGCGTTTATAAAGGATTCTGCGGTCTGGGCCATATTTTCCACAGGCCCTGGGGCTTTGAAGGATTCCACCTCGGTTTTGAGGAGTGTGAAATTTGCTTTAGAGAAGTTTTTCAATGTGGTTTTCTGGGCAGGTGGTGGGGTCGGGATGTGAATATCCAGTGAGATTAGTTTATGGTCTGATCTTACCAGTGAGGGATACACTTCTGGTCTGGAGCATAGAGTCCCCATGTTGGTGATGATCAGGTCCAGTATGTTTTCCCCTCTTGTGGGAGTGGTAACAAGTTGTTCCATAGCATTTGAGTTTATAAATTCTAGGAACCTTTGGGCTAGGGTGTTGGAGCTAGAGTAATGCTCCCAGTCTATGTTTAGGTAGTTGAAGTCGCCCAATATAATGGTGTTTGGAGAGACCTTCATATTTTCCAGTGTTCTCAGGAAGGCCGAGTGGAGTTCCTGGGTTTGGGATGGTGGTCTGCAGCAGGCTATAAACTGGAAGGCAGTTTTACCCACTGTTAGTTGCACACGGATAGTCTCTGATGCTTCGTGCTGTGCCACCAACCTGGAGGTGTGGGTATCTTTGACGAATATTGATACTCCCCCTCCTTTTGTGGTTCGGTCCAAGTTTTGGGGCCGAAAAGCATGGTATGAGGTATAACCTGGTAGTGCTGGGGTGCTCTCGGGAGCCTTGAACCAGGTTTCTGTTCCTGCCAGATATCGATGTTCTCCATGCTAAGGAGAGTTTCGAGTGCATGCATCTTGAGGTTTAGACTTCTGGCATTGAGTAGCACTACTCTTAGTTTCTTATTCGTTGTGATACCTATGGAGGTGGGTTTGTCTTTTGAGCCTTGCCTAAAAAAGGCACTATGGGGTTAGCAAGAGCCTTTGCCAATATCCGAAAGCCCAGGGGTGATAAGTGTAAGTCGTCCCTAGCCAAGCATCGTGGCTTGTCGAGCATGTCATCCCAGGCTGACAGGCATTGGATCCCCTTTGAATGACACCAATACTTAAGCCAATTGTTGAAATTGATCATCTTGTCTTCATATTGTGGCATCATTCTTGGTGAGGGTAAGATGCTACTCAAGGTCAGGGTCATACCGGCCTGGGCTACATGCTCAGAGAACTCCTCTATGTCTCTTTTCATGTAGTCCAGGGAGGTACGTCTCAGGTCATTCACACCAGCATGGACAATTACTGAGTCATATTTGTACTTGCCTTGGAGTGACCTGAGTGCTTGTGTTATGTGGCGGATCCTAGCACCCGACAGGCAGCTCACCGTGACCTTCTCCTTGTTCAGCCTGGTGAGCGGGACATCAGTGTGCCTGATGATAGAGTCACCTATTACAAGTATATCAGGTGTGTTGTTTAGCCTTAAGGGCTGTGACTGTTCGGCACACTGGCTTTGTGAGCTATGTGTTGCACGTGTTTTGTTTTGGGGTAGTGGTTGCTTGGGTGTCTGCTTTGGAGGTCTCTGCTGCTTAGGCAGATTTTTATTTAGAGCCTTTTTGTGTGTTTATGTGTTTGGTTTGCTGTCGTGGTAGGTCTATGTGAGACTGGAATTGTAGTGAGTGTGGTTTCCTTTTCCTCCTGACTGGTTACGCCAGTACTGAGTTGAGAGAGCTTAGCCTCCAGTTTGGCTATATGGTTGCATCTCTCACATGTGTTGGAATTTGTTGGGAGGAGGAGAGGATTGTCTGTGTACATGAGGCAGTTGTAACATTGCCTCAAAATTCCCAGATTCTCCAGCTGGACCGGAGAGGAGATTGACAACTGACCTTTGGACATGCTAGAATAGTATTGGGAATTCCTTTATAATTGAAAAAAAAGGGCCAATGAGGAACAAGGTACTCAAAGGGAGTTTGTGAAGATGTAGTGCTTTTAATTTTTTAGCGCTGACTTATATAATTGCTTTAGTGAGCAAGTGCCAGGTAACTTAAATGCAATGTGCTACAGGTAACTTAAATGCAAAAATGACAAACAGTAACTTTCATTCAAGTGAAACAAGGAAATAAGTACAGTAAGCGATGTAGATATCACTAGGGTTCCACAGAAGCGCTGAAAAGCCGCATTTTAGATGGAATTAGCATTTCAGAGAAATAACAAGCAAACAAACAACAAGCATACAAACAAAGCTAGATTCCGCAGGCCTGGATCTAGTCTATGCTACAGCAAACAAGGTGTACCAATTTCAGTAAGAAACAGTTCAAATATGCAGGCACTATAAGCCTTTAACCAGAAATTCCCAGCTCAGAAGGGCAGAGTCCAGCCTCTCCTCCCACAAGAGTGCAGACCACGAACCTACTTAATGTAAAATAACTGGCCTGAAGCCCAAGTGCTTAAACCAGATCTAATACACTTTTAGAATAACAGACACTGAGCCCTCAATCAGCAGTTCCCAACTTAGAAAGATGTAAGCTACCTGTCCTGCCACCACAGTGCAGGCCACAAACCTTCCTAATGTAAAACAACTGGTCTGAAGCCCAAGTACTTAATCCAAAAGACTTAGAATGATAGCTACACTTTAATCAAGTTACTACCAAGCTGTAATAAATACAATTGAATACTTTAAAAAATGCCTGGATTAGTGCTCAAGTTATACAAACAAAGCTAGATTCAGCAGGCCTGGATCTAGTCTATGCTACAGCAAACAAGGTGTACCAGTTTCAGTAAGAAGCAGTTCAAATATGCAGGCACTATAAGCCTTTAACCAGAAATTCCCAGCTCAGAAGGGCAGAGTCCAGCCTCTCCTCCCACAAGAGTGCAGACCACGAACCCTCTTAATGTAAAATAACTGGCCTGAAGCCCAAGTGCTTAAACCAGAATGCTGTGATTTTAAAGTGATGTTAAAGTGAGAGCTGTCTAGAGTAAGTTTGGTGGGTTGGAAGATTAGTCATTTTGTTTTGTTTGGGTTGAGTATTAGTTGAGCATTGGATAACCAAGTTTCAATAGAAGAAAATGCTTCCTGTGTGACTTTTTGCAGTTCTGGTAGGGAGTGGGCTGTACAGATGATGGTTGAGTCATCTGCATATTGTATGAGTGTACCATGTGTTGTGGCTGAGGCTAGATTATTGGTGAAAATAGAGAAGAGTAGGGGTCCCAGGATGGACCCTTGGGGAACTCCTATGGGATTGGTAGTTGGGGGGATAGGTTGTCCTGCCAAACAACTGCTTGTTGGTGGTCATATAGGTAACTTTGAAACCAGTTGATGACTGGTTGAGAGAAGGATAGGTTATGAGAAGAGAGATGAGTTGTTTGTGTGGGACCATGTCGAAAGCTTTAGAGAGGTCTAGGTTCATAGGTTCATAGGTTGGTACTAGGCTATCAGCCCTAGGGCCTATACAAGCCTAGCCATAACACTTCCCTGGCTATTTCTTCCCACATTATTTACTTTCCTGGACCCCTGTCTAGCAGGGTGACTAACATGATCCCTGGGGTGAATTTCCTTTCTCCCATCCAATCGTCAAGGTTCCTCTTGAAGAGGTCCAAAGAGGCACTCTGCTTGACAGTAAGGTAGCTGAGGAGAGATAATCTGCATTTTTATTTTGTAGGATAGTGTTAGAGAAAGAGAGTAAAATAGTGGTGGTGCTACGGTTAGGTCTGAAACCGTGTTGTGTGTTGGAGAGGAGGTTGTTAGCAAGGAGGTGATCTGAGACTTGAGAATGAATGCATCTCTCTAGTATTTTGGAGAGTGGCGAGAGAATAGCTATGGGGCGGTAATTGGTTAGATCTGTGGAGGGGCCTCCTTTGTGTAGGGGAATTATGTGTGAGACTTTCCATAGTGTGGGAACATAGCTTTCTGACAGAGATCTGTTAATCAAGAGTGATACAGGGTAGGCTAGAGTGTCAGCTGCAAGTTGAATGTATTCACTTGGGAGGTTGTCTGCTGCTAATCTGATGGTTTTAAGTTTAGTTAGTAGTTGTTTTATTTTGGAGGTAGGAACAGGAGAGAAAGAGAAGCTAGTTGGGAGATTGTTGGTTCTAGTTGTTGGTGTGGGTTTATGGGAGGGGGTTGTGTTGTCTAGCTAGTGATAGTACGGTTTGTGTGAAGTGATTGTTGAAAGAGGTAGCAATATTTTCGGAGTGAGTTAAGTTAAGAGTGGGTGTACTTACTTTACCTGGGTGGAGGATGGAGTTTATTGAGGACCAGAAGTGTTTGGGGTTATGTTGGGAGAAGGTAAGGGCAGACTGGTAGTATTGGACTTTGTCCTGTTTTATAAGCTTTTTGGTTCTATTGCGTAGTTCTAGGAATTTTTGCCTAGTAGAGGGGGTTTTGGTTTTGTGCCAGTTGTCCCATGCTTTATCCCTGTTTTTCATTTCAGACTTCGTGTTTTTTTGTAGCCATGGGGATTGTTGGGCTCTAGTTCAGGAACGTCTTATGGGGGCATGGTAATTAAGGATGCTTAGGAGTGTTTTATTAAAGTAGTCAACTGCGTCATCTAGTTTGAGGTATTTTGGAGGTTGCCAGTTGCAGTCTTTTAGGGATGAGCTGAATGAGAGAGGGTTGAAGTTAGTTTTTTTGCATATTTGACGGTAGATGATGGGTTTTGCTTTATAAAGTGTTTTCTTAGTAAGAAGGTTGGGGAGTGATCACTGAGGCTGTCACATAAGCAGCCTGCTATATATGACTAGGGGCTTTTATTGACTAGTATCCAATCAAGGGTAGTGTGTTTGTTGGAGTTATTTATCCTAGTAGGTGACTGAACTAGTTGGGTGAAGCCATAAAGATTTACATGATGGGCTGGGTGGTTGCCAGAGCAGAATTGCCAGTCAGTGTTGAAGTCTCCTAGAATTACAGTTGCTTGAGGTAGGTGTGGGTAGTCCAGCTGAGGAGGTTTTCAAGTAGATGGATGTTGTGGCCAGGTGGGAAGTAGCAACCTATTATGTTTAGGGTTTTATTTTGGTTTATTTTAAGGTTGGTATATATTATTTCTTCCTTACCTATTTGGGGAGCTGCTAACTTTAAGATCTGGATGTCTAGATGCTGCTCAAATATTATAGCTATGCCACCTCCTTTTTTGTTTAGTCGGTCTACTCTTAGTATATTGTAACCAGTAGGGAGGATTTGCTCATTAGTAATATGTGGTTTTAACCATGTTTCTGTAAGGATCACTACATCAGGGGAGTAGAAGTCTATGGTGGCATGGAATTCATGCACCTTCTTGCATATACTTCTAATATTTAGGCCTTCCATGTGTTCTTCAGGGTCTACAGCAGCAGAGAGGCAAAAAAGAGACTTTGGAGTGATTAAGTATCATTTTTCTGCTTTTCTTGCTGTCTTAACTAATTCTGCCTAAAATGCCAGTTTTTTTGTTAGCGTTTCTGTGATTTAAAAAGTTTGTTATTGCTACATATTGTACTTATTTGCTGCCTGCACTTAAATTAAGTCATTTTTGTGTTTAAATAATCTGTTTAACTGTTGTAGGCTACACACTAAAGTGTGATAGCCTTTTCTGTGCATCTAAAGTGTTGTTTTGATTGTATCTGCTCTATTTTCTGAAAAAAAAAATATATATATATATATATACTTGTTTCTCACCCTTCTGAATTAGTATAGTCCAGTTTTCAGGTTATTGCTGAATCCATGGCTGTGTTACAAGTTTCTGTGTTTCCCATACCTTATTTGGATAGAAGGAAGTTTCTCTGTTCACCTGTGAGAGAGGGGAGGTTTGAGCAGCCTATCTGTCCCTAGAGGAGTGGTTTCAGCCCAGAAGTTAGTAGTTTATCGGCCATTTTTGGGCTAACTTCTATCTCTTTCACTTCCCTGCTATAAAAACCACATTTGTGTGGTTTTGCACAACGGGCAGTGCGGTTAGCTAGAGTTAAACTATTCTTGGCTCCACGAAGTCTACTCTTCAATTTTTCCCTTGGAACTAGACAAACCTTCAACTTTAGCATTCAAACCATTCATTTCACAGTCAAGCACTTGCTTAAAACTCATAGCAAGCACTAATTAACCCTAACACTAGACACCCCTATACTGTCCAGAAGGACATGGCTCTCTATTTGTCCCCACCAGTCAATCAGAAAAACAGCTTACTCTACCTATTCAGGCATGTCCAAAGGGCAGTTTCTGGTGTACTCTCCAGTCCAACTGGTGAATCTGGGCATTTTGAGGCAATGTTACAACTGCCACATGTACACAGACAACCCTCTCCTCTTACCATCAAACACCAATATGTGAGAGATGCAATTATACACCCAAACTGGAGGCAAAGCTCTCTCAACCCAAGACTGGAAGTGACAGTCAAGAGGAGAAGGGTACTACCTGCAACAGACCACCAGTCTCACATAGACCTAATAAACCAACACTGGCAAATAACGCACATGAATACATGAAAACATACTCGGAGACTCTAAATAAAAATCTGCAAAAGCAACTCCCAGATATGCTCAGAATTAGTCCAAAATGATACAAAAATCACTGAACCCACAGACATTGCAAACATACTGGCAGACAGGTTCAGTGAAAATTTCTCCCCTCCCTCCCCCCCAAAAGGAGAAATATCTATCCCAGCAGAGTGTAGCCTCCCAATCTTCTCAAATGCCCAGGTGAGAGCTGCTCTCTCTAAAGCTAAAAACACAGCATCAATGGGACCGGATGGTGTCCCCGGCTGTGTGCTACACAAACTCAATGAGGAACTAAACCCACACATAAGGCTGCTGTTTAATCTTAGCCTTACCACAGGATACGCACCAAAGAGTGGTGTACGGCAACTGTGGTCCCACTCCACAAAGGCGGTGCTTCTACGGACCCTGGTAATTACCGCCCCATAGGCTTAACAAGCCTGGTCTGCAAAGCTATGGAGAGGATCATAATGGAACTCATAAATAAAGACATAGGGGACCTACAGACATTGGATCCTACCCAATTCGGCTTTGTCAAGGGCAGATCATGCCTCTTGAACTTGGTTGACTTTTTGAAACATTCACCAAGGCCATTGATGAGGGTAAGGCAGTTCACACAGCCTACCTTGACCTTGCAAAAGCTTTCGACACAATACCCCACTCGGGTATCATAGAAAAGCTCACCAGCTTAAATGTAAACCCATATGTCACAAGATGGGTTGCAAACTGGCTCAAGGACAGAACCCACAGGGTTAGAGTTGCTGGTGCCATGTCAGACTCCAAGCCGGTCACAAGCGGTGTCCCACAGGGCTCAGTCCTGGGCCCCCTCTTGTTCGGCATCTACTTTTCAGAAGTGCAGGCAAACATAGGAGGATTGTGGCTGACAAAGTTTGCAGATGACTGCAAACTGGGTGCCATAGTTCAAAATCCATCAGACACAGATATCCTTCAGAGAGGTCGCATAGAAACGGATAACTGGTGCCAGAGCCATGTCCTTAAGCTAAACACCAAAAAATGTATAGTCATACCCTTTGGTAAAAACAAGGTAACCCCAAGTTACCACATAGGTGGCAATCCATTAAGCACAGAAGAGGTTATCAGGGACCTGGGGACCCAAGTTGACAGTAACCTTTCTTTTGACACTCACATTGCCAAAGTGGTTAGGAGGACCTTCTACATTGCCCACCTGACTATGAAGGGATTCACATCCAGATCAAGGGAGATCATTGTTCTCCTGTACTCTTCACTTATCAGACCAATGATTGAGTACAATGCCCCATTCGGAATGTATCTTACCCGACACCTGCAGCAATTGGAAAGACCCCAAAAGTTCCTCACCAAAAGGATAAAGGGGCTCAAAAATATGCCATATGCTGCCCGACTGAAGAAACTCCAGCTCTATTCAGTCGCATACAAGTCTGCTCAGAGGTGACCTGTGCCTGACATACAAGGCCATGTCCAACCCGGAATTAATGGACATGCTCCACCTCAAAAAATCCAAATCCACCAGAGCCACAAGAGCAAGAGACTTAAACCTCAACACGGATATAAATAGGATGTGCTGGAGGGACAGATTCATCACCCAGAGACTCCCTATGCTGTGGAACAGAATCCCGGTCCATGTGAGACAGAGCACCTCGCTGGCTCTGTTCAAGAGGAATCTTCTATACTAAGATGCTACTCAAGATCAGGGCCTGGGCTACATGCTCACAGAACTCACAATGTCTCTTTTCATGTCTTTCTCCAGGGAGAGTCAGGTGATCATTCTCATCACCACCATGGATGACAATGACTGAGTCATATTTGTACTTGCTTTAGGTGACCCAGTGCTTGTGTTATGTGGCGGATCCTAGCGCCCGACAGGCAACTCACCGTGACCAGTGGATGGGAGATCGTAGGTTTACCCCGGGGATCATCTCTGTATCACTGCTGGACAGAGGCACGGCAAACTAATGGGTATAGTATTCTTCAACCTAAGGGGTGGTGAAAGCCACACAACTCTGGCTAGGCTTATAAATGCCCCAGGGCAGATAGCCTAGTATGAACCTATGAACCTATGAACAGAGACCTCAAAATGCAGACATCCAAGCAACCTCCACACCCCATCACCAACCATGAAACACATACTTCACATAATCAGTGTGCCATACAATCACAGCCCTTAAGGCAAAATAACTTACCCAACACACTAGTAATAGGCGACTCTATAGTCATGCACACTGATGTCCCATTAACTAGGCTGGACAAGGAGAAGGTTACAGTTAACTGCCTGTCGGGCACCAGGATCTGCCACATAACACAAGCACTCAGGTAACTCCAGAACAAGTACAAATACAACTCTGTCATTGTCCATGTTGATGTGAATGACCTCAGATGTACCTCCCTGGACTACATGAAAAGAGACATGGAAGAGTTCTCTGATCATGTAGCCCAGGCCGGTATGACCCTGACCCTGAGTAACATCCTACCCCCACCAAGAATGATTCCACAGTATAAAGAAAAAATGATCAGTTTCAACAATTGGCTAAGTTTCTGGTGTCATTCAAAGGGGATCCAGTATCTGTCCACCTGGGATGACATGCTCGACAAGCCACGTTGCTTTGCAAGAGATGGCTTGCACCTGTCACCCTTAGGCTTTTGAATACTGGCCAAGGCTCTTGCCGCCCCCATAGTGCCTTTTTTAGGCAAGGCTAAAAAGACAAACCCACCACCATAAATAGCACAAGTAACCAAAAACTGAGGGTAATGCTACTCAATGCCAGATGCCTAAACCTCAAAATGCACACACTCGAGGCACTCCTCAGTATGAAGAACATCAACATCTGTGCAGTAACAGAAACCTGATTTAAGGCTCTTGAGACCACCCCAGCACTACTAGGCTATAATTCATACCATACCTTTCGGCCACAGAACCAGGACCGAAACACAAAAGGCGGGGGTGTATCCATATTCATCAAGGATACCCACACCTCCAGGTTAGTGGCGCAGCACAATGCATCAGAGATCATCCATGTGCAACTAACAATGGGCAAAACTGCAATCCAAATTGTAGCTTGCTACAGATCACCCACCATGACCCAGGATCCCCATGCCACATTTCTGGAGACACTTGAAAATATGAAGGTTCTACCAAACACCCTAATACTGGGTGATTTCAATTACCCAAACATAAACTGGAAGAACTACTCAAGTACTAACTCCCTTGCCCAATGCTTCCTAGAATTTATAAACTTGAATGCCCTGGATCAATTGGTCAACACCCCCACCAGAGGGAACAACATATTGGACCTGGTCATCACCAACATGGGCGACCAGTGTTCCACACCAGAGGTCAACCCCTCGCTGGTTAGATCAGACCATAGACTAATCACTCTGGATATCCAAATTCCACCCCCACCCCCAATCAAGGAAACGACCATGAAAAACTTTTCAAAAGCAAACTTCAAGTTATTTAAGACCAAGGTGGAAAGGTTCACAGAACCGATGCTAAAGGGCAGTGCTTTCCAAGCTGCTGAAACCTTTACAAAGGCACTCTATGAGCATCTGCAGGAATGCATGGATCATGCTATCCCTAGTAAAACCAAGACTCACTCCTCCAAGAAAAGGAATCCAGTCTAGTGGACCCCTGCCATAAACAAGCTATACAACAGAAGGAGGAAACTAGTACAGAAAAGAGTAAAATCCCAAGAAGGAAAGACATCCCTGATCAGTATCAGCAAGAAACTACAATCCCTAATTAAATCATCCAAGGCTAGTTTTGAAAGAAAAATTGCCAATAACTCCAAAGATAACCACAAAGCATTCTTTAGCTTTGTCAAACACCTAAGTGGAAACTTTCAGATCTGCTCTGAGTTAGTGCAGAATGGCACAAAATACACTGAACTGACTGATATTGCCAACATTCTGGCAGACAGGTTTAGTGCAAACTTCACCCCCCCCCCTCACCCTCTAAAGGGCCCATAACCATACCAGAAGAATGTAGGGCCCCATCAATCACCAACACACAGGTCAAAACAGCCCTATCCAAAGCCAGAAACACAGCTTCAATGGGAACGGATGGTGTCCTGGGTGTGTCTTACAAGAGCTCCAAAATGAACTAACCCCTCACCTAAACATACTGTTCAAACTCAGCCTCTCTACAGGTTATGTACCCACAGAGTGGTGCATAGCAACAGTTATCCCACTCCACAAAGATGGAGCCACAACAGACCCCGGGAACTATCACCCTATAAGCCTGACTAGCCTGGTCTGCAAGGCTATGGAGCACATCATCATTGAACTCATTAACAGAGACATTGGGAACCTCCAAACCTTGGACCCTACCCAGTTTGGCTTTGTTAAGGGCAGATCATGCCTCCTGAACCTGGTGGACTTCTTTGAGACAGTTACCAAGGCATTAGATGAGGGAAAGGAGGTCCACACAGCCTACCTAGACCTCGCAAAGGCTTTTGACACCATTCCCCATTCTAGTATTATACACAAGCTCACCAGCTTAAACATAAACCCCTACGTCATGAGATGGGTTGCCAACTGGCTCATGGAAAGAACCCACATGGTGAGAGTTGCAGGCTCTATGTCCGACTCTAAACCGGTTACAAGTGGTGTCCCCCAGGGCTCAGTCCTAGGACCCCCTCCTTTTCGGTATATACTTCGCAGAGGTACAGGCAAGCACAGGAGGACTATGGCTGACCAAGTTTGCAGACAACTGCAAACTAGGGGCCATAATTGATTCTCCAGCTAATACAGACACCCTCCAGAAGGGTCTCACTGAGACGGATACCTGGTGTCCAAATTATGGCCTCAAGCTAAATGCCAAAAAGTGCATAGTGATCCCCTTTGGAAAAAATAAAGTACCCATGAACTACCACATGGGTGGTAGTCCCCTAAATACAGAAAATGTAATAAGGGATTTGGGGACCCAAGTAGATAGCAATCTCTCCTTTGATAATCGTATTGCCAAGGTGGTTAGAAAATCCTTCTATGTGGCCCACCTAATCACAAAAGGGTTCACATCTAGAACAAAAGAGGTTATTGTGCCTGTCTACTCATCACTCATTAGACCCATCATAGAATGCAATGCCCCATTTGGGATATACCTTACAAGACACCTGCAACAACTGGAAAGAACACAAAAGTACCTCACCAAGAGGATTACTGGCCTCAAACAGATGCCCTATGCAGCCTGACTCAAGAAACTCCAGCTGTACTCGGTTGATCTCTGCCTGACATACAAGGCCATGTCTAACCCAGAATTGATGGACATGCTCCACCTAAAAAAAAAATCAAATCCTGGAGAGCCACACGCTCTAGAGATATAAACCTCACCATAATGATAAATAGGACATGCTGGAGGGATAGATTCCTATCCCAGAGACTCTCGATGCCTTGGAACAGGATTCCAATATACATCAGGCAGAGCCCCTCACTAACAGTCTTCAAGAGAAACCTTGATAGGTGGATGGGAAACAGAAAATTTACCCCAGGGATCACTGCAGTGGCTCTGCTGGACAGTGGCACAGGGAATTAATGGCTTTGCTGGACAGAGGCACAGGGAACTAATCTAAGGGGGTGGCAAAAGCCAACATATTCTGGCTAGGCTTATAAATGCCCTTGGGCAGATAGCCTAGTACTTACCTATGAACCTATGAACCTAGGTATACTCACTGGAATAGCATGCGTGCTCCACATGTGTTCAAAGGAACTGTCAAGGGCCATCTTACTAGGATGAGCAGATATAATGCCAATGAGACTGTATGTAAAAAACAAATGGAAGAAACGGTTACTGAGCATTGTGAGAGGGATATACTAGTATGATGGTGCAGGAAATTATGAATGAGGTTATCAGTAATAGGAAGGGGACAACTGGACTGTTTTTTTAGTGTTGGAAACACTGTTTTACATACAAACAGGGAATTAGCAATAAAGAACAACAGGGTTAGATATGTGACTACTTTCAATAGGAGAACAAGAGATGTCATGCAAATGATACGAAAGAAATGGAAGATTTTTTTGACTATGCACTGAACCTAGTTCTGCATATAGAACTAAAAGAAACTTGAGAATTTTATGTTATAACGAGTTTAAGATACTGAAAACTGTTATTAATAAACAGGTTACATTCCCATGCCACAACTGCAGTTGTTGTAAAGATATTATTACTTGTACCTCATTTATGCATCTGTTGACAAGGAGAACATTTACATTTTGTTGTTATGCTACTTGTAGCACTCCTTATATTGTTTATCTTGCAATGTGTTTGAAATGCTCATCTTTTCATATCAGTTAATGCGGTCGTAAATTCAAAGACCACATTATTGAACACAAATCTGATATAAGAAGAGGTGTGTTGATGAATGCACTAGCAAAACACTTGGGGATAGAGATATCACTCATGAATTCAAATTCAGACTTATTAGTGTCATTCCTAAAAATATTAGAGGGGGTGACATTGATAATATTTTGGAAGATGAGGAGTATAGTTGGATTCTAAGACTCAAAGCAGATTTTCTTTCAGGTTTGACTAGTACAGTTAGTTTGAAACCTGTTATAATCAAAAAGCAAATGCAGCTGCAGTAATTCTGCTTATTTCTTGTATTATGTTCTTGTGTTTGTATTGGATGGCTGTGTCTTGTGATTTTAATTATTTTATATAAATGGCATGTGTTTTAATTGATTGATTATTAGCACTGAGGAAGGGGATAACCTGAAAGCTTTGCACACAGTTGTTTGTTTTAATAAAACTTCAGAGTGTTTTTAGTGTTGTTTTTTGTTTTTATTTAACATGTAAGACAAGGCATATAGAATGGGGTCTTGTAAGGACTGGTATAGAGACAACAACAGAGCACATTATTTTGTTATATGGAGATCTTTACTTGGTAGACATCCCTGGTACCATGACCTTCTCTGGGTATGATACAGAGGTAGCATGTTCTTTGTAGCCTTTCTCTATATTTAATACAGGCTTTGTATTGTTCTCCAGTGTTTTAACTGCCCAGTAGAATAAAAACTATGATTGTTAGAGCTCTAGTACTTATGCTAAGCATACAACATACCTTGTAAATGGCTAGGGATAAACATCAAACTGTTATGCTTGTCCCAGTATACAAAGTCTTTTTACTGCTAGATATCAAAGTTCAAGTGTGGATGAAGAAATATAAGACCAACTGTCATGGATGGGACTTAAATCCCACCACTGCTAACTAGTTCTGAAGAAAGGACCAAATTGGCACCAGAAGAATGGTCTCTTAACTCACACCACTAGTGCCCAACAATCAAAGAAATAAAATGCACATAAGTCTGACTCAGTAATCAAGTCACAAAATGCTGCCTGACCCCAAGACCAAAGGAGAATATAAACCACTTTCCGTGGTGTGGGCTTCCAACAACCACACCCAGACTTAACTGCACATTTCATTTACAGAGCTAAGTCTTTGGTCGACTACCTCATTCTGCTTTGTTATCATTCTCTCTGTGAACTACGATGTCTTCCAGTGCCCCTTATCCATGGTAGCTATTTTTCAAATAAGCTATTGTTTGCACACAGGCACACACATGCACACACACACTGTACACACACACACAAACGTGCACGCACAGACACACACACACACACACACACACACACACACACACACACACACACACACACGCACACACACACACACACACACACACACACACACACACACACACACACACACACACACACACACACACACAATTCCCAGGGACAGCTGACATAATTCTTCTATTCCTCACAGCCTTCTTCCTGAAACTGTAGAACTTTGCTACTCTAGATAGGGCTAGAGACACAGATACACTAGCTACAGGACTGCATTTGATTTCATAGGTTCATAGGATGACACTAGGCTATTGGCCCAGAGGCCCTTATAAGCCTAGCCAAGAATTTTGCCCATGTTCCCTCAAAATCAGCACCTGTTTCTCCTATCCAGCAGGGACACATGTCGGATCCCAGGGGTGTATTTTCTGTTTCCCATCCACCCATCCAGGTTCCTCTTAAAGAGGGCTAGAGAGCTACTCTGCTTGACATGGAGAGGGAGTCTATTCCACAGATGGGGGACTCTTTGGGATACAAATCTATCCTGCCAACAAGTTCTATTAATGTCACAGACCGGGTTAAGGCCTTGTGTGTGGGTTGCGTGAGTGGAGTTTGTCTTAAGGATATGCAACAACTCTATCAAGGCTTGGTCTGAGCTGGCCTTGTATGCCAGACACAGGTCACCTCTGAGCAGTCTGTTTGAGACTGAGTAGAGGGACAGTTCTTTTACCCTATCTGTATAGGATAGGTATTTGAGACCCTGGATTTTCCTGGTCAGGAATCTCTGTGGGCTCTCCAACTGCTGAATGCGCTTGGCAAGGAACATGCCGAACGTTGCATTGTACTCGATAATGGGTCTGATAAGGGAGGAGTACAGGGATGTTATGAGCTCCTTGTTCCTAGATGAAATACCCTTATTTATGAGGTGGCCCATGTAGAAAGTATTCTGTACAATGGAGGCAATGTGGTGGACAAAAATCAGGTTGCTATCAATCTGAGTGTCCAAGTCCCTCATGACTGATTGCATGCTTAGTACATTTTTATTAATGTAATAATTAGTGGAGATAACATTTTCTCAAAAGGGAATAATGATGCATTTCTTGGCATTCAGTTTGATACTATGCTTCTGGCAACAGTCATTAGTTTGGGTAAAGCCCTCTTGGAGGATGTTCATATCACTAGGGAAATTTAAGACAGCGCCCAGCTTGCAGTCATCTGCAAACTTGGTCAGCCACAGACCACTGTTTTTGGCTTGCACCTCAGAAAAGTATATCTCAAACAGTAGAGGTCCCAAGGCCGATCCTTGGGGTACACCACTCAATACGGGTATACTACTAGAGGTGGCTTTTCCTACTTTGACTGAGTAGGTTCTATAAGTGAGCCAGTTAGCTACCCATCTGGTAACATACAGGTAGATGCATAGCTGGGAGAGTTTATTTATTATGCCTGAGTGGAGAATAGTGCCAAAAGGCTTTGGCTAGGTCAAGGTAGGCAGTGTGCACCGTCTTCCCCTTGTCCATGGTTGTGGTGACTGTTTTGAAGAAGTTGACCAAGTTTAACAAGCATGATCTCCCTTTGACAAAACCAAACTGTGTGGGGTCAAACGTTTGGAGGATACCAATGTCCTTGTTTATAAGGTCCATGATAATGCATTCCATGGCCTTGCAGATCAGGCTAGTTAGGTTGATGGGCCTATAATTTCCTGGGTCAGTGGACGCTCCACCTTTGTTTAGATGGATGACAGTGGCTGTCCTCCATTCAGCTGGGATGAAGCCAGTGCTCAGGCTTTGGTTGAATAGGGTGTCTACTGGAGCTGAGAGCTCATGCCTGATTTCATGTAGGATACAGCCAGGGATGTTATCGGGTTGCATGGAGACTGCATTTTTTGCCTTTGAGAGGCATTAAGGGTCCACTCCCTGGTGATGTGGGGAGGGGGGAATGTGCTGGGAATGTCCTGGTTTACCGATGGGGGGGTGAAGTTTTCACTGAACCTGTCTGCCAGCAGGTTGTCTATATCTATGGTGTTTGTGCATGTGGTGTTATTGACCACCAGTTCAGAGCAGATTTGGGTGTTGCCTTTGAGATTGTGGACATATGTGAAGAAGGTCTTGTGATTGTCCTTAATGGATGTGGCCAATCTGGACTCGAAGTTAGCCTTAGAGAATTTCACCAGCGACCTTGTTTGTTCAGACAAAGGAGAGATTGCTTCCAACTTG
>NC_056726.1:1524694060-1524737440 GCF_019279795.1 Protopterus annectens
TAGAACAATACCACAACCGCATACTCTGTATCCAGCTTGTGTGGTTTGTGAGATGTGGAGTAAATCGTGGGGTTCTTATGTGCTTATGTGGGAAAGATACACTTTTATTTTTTTTATTTATATTGATATTTCTTTTATTTATATTGATCCTACCCAGTTTGGCTTTGTTAAGGGTAGATCCTGCCTCTTAAACCTGTTCGACTTCTTTGAAACAGTCACCAAGGCCATTGACGAAAGGAAGGTGGTCCACACAGCCTACCTGGACCTCGCAAAAGCCTTCGATACAATACCCCACTCGGGCATTATAGATAAGCTCACCAGCTTAAATATAAACCCCTATGTCACTAGATGGGTTGCAAACTGGCTCAAGGACAGAACCCACATGGTTAGAATTGCTGGAGCCATGTCAGACTCCAAACCAGTTACAAGTGGCGTCCCACAAGGTTCAGTCCTGGGACCTCTCTTGTTCGGTATATATTTCTCAGAGGTACAGGCCAACACAGAAGGACTGTGGCTGACCAAGTTCGCAGATGACTGCAAACTGGGCATCCTCCAAAAGGGCCTCATAGAAACAGACAACTGGTGCTAGAGCCATGGCCTCAAGCTAAACGCCAAAAAGTGTATAGTCATCCCCTTTGGCAAAAACAAAGTGCCCACAAATTACCACATAGGTGGTAATCCATTAAGTACAGAAGAAGTAATTAGGGACCTGGGTACCCAAGTTGATAGCAATCTCTCATTTGACAACCATGTGGCCAAAGTGGTTAGAAAAGCATTTTATATAACCCACCTAATCATGAAGGGATTCACATCTAGATTAGGGGAGGTCATCATGCCTCTTTACTCATCCCTCATCAGGCCCATAATCGAGTACAATGCCCCTTTTGGGATGTACCTTACCAAACACCTGCAGCAACTGGAAAGACCCCAAAAGTACCTCACCAAGAGGATCAAAGGGCTCAAACAGATGCCATATGCTGCCCGGTTAAAGAAACTCCAGCTCTACTCAGTGGCATACCGCCTGCTCAGAGGCGAACTGTGCCTGACGTACAAAACCATGTCCAACCCGGAATTAAGGGACATGCTGCACCTCAAAAAATCCAAATCCCATCGACCTACACACTCAAGAGACTTGAACCTCAGCACTGAAATAAATAGGACATGCTGGAGGGACAGATTCATAACCCAGAGGCTCCCTTCACTCTGGAATAAAATCCCAATCCAGGTTAGGCAGAGTCCCTCATTGACTCTCTTCAAGAGGAATCTTGATGAGTGGATGGGAGATCATAGGTTTACCCCGGGTATCACTTCTGTGTCACTGTTAGACAGAGGCACAGTATACTAACCTCGAAAAAGGGCATAGCAAAATTAATTTAAAATGGGTGGCGAAAGCCAAACATACTCTGGCTAGGCTTATAAATACCCTAGGGCAGATAGCCTAGTATGAACCTATGAACCTATTAAGGTATGTCTTAGGTCTTATTCATATCATCATGATGATGAATTATTACAATCTGCTCTGAGTTGTGTTCTAGATTATATGCATGAAAAACTATACTTGTCATGTAGAAATGGATTTTACAGCTCTATTTCACATTTGTTTAGAAAAAGTTTGTATCACATTTAAATTTTCTCTAGCTTCTGCTTATTCCTTTCTCTTCTAAAGAGGGGGACGTACTAGTGCAGTAGAAGATTTAGGATGCTTGGGGCACTACGGTTTTGCACGGTACCATATGTAGTACGTGTGCTGGTGCAGTAGAAGATTTAGGATGCTTGGGGCACTACGGTTTTCCACTGTACCTTACGTAGTACATGTGCTAGTGCAGTAGAAGATTTAGGATGCTTGGGGCACTACAGTTTTGCACGGTACCATACGCAGTATATGTGCTAGTGCAGTATAATATTTAGGATGCTTGGGGCAATACGGTTTTGCATGGTACCATACGTAGTACATGTGCTGGTACTTGGAGGCTATGAAATATTGAGGAGGTATAGCTCAGACTGCTGCTTGCATGGGTAGTCGTACAGAATAAAAAGTATTAAAATCTGTATGATGAAGCATGAGACAGATGGCTTAAAAAACTTCAGTAGTTTACATCAAGCTTAAAGTAGCTCACAGTACCTTGGAGTTAATGGAGTGTTGAGTGTACTTTCTTGTGAGGTAACATAGGACTAAATTTAATGTTTTGCATTACATTTATTTTCTTAAGGAAGTTGTAACTGTGGGCAAAGGGAATACAGATATGTGCTGCATGCTTTTCATATCTGGCAAAGGGCAAGTAATTAGTGGAATTAGGGGAACACATTACATACTGCAGCTGGTCCAGCCAGGTAATCTAATAAAGAACGTATACTGCTCAAAGTCGCAGTGCAAATGTATGTTATGTTAAGAGGTTATAAGTGGACAGAATGATAGGTCTGGGTGTTTTCTGATTTACTGGCTGACTGTGGTAACATAAAGCATTTAAGGAGAAGAGAGGTGGTGAGGTATGGGTAATGATAAATGAATTAATATGGATGTTGGTAAAACAACAAATTATATACATGACAGAGGCTAAAAGCTAATGAGTACATTGCATGCTGTGCCACAAGTATACAATCAGCAGTGAAATCTGAGCCTCTTATAATTAGTGTAACCAATGCAGAGCAAAACAAAACTGATTTAAGAGGGAGCTGACTTGTGTAGCAGTGCCACTCTGCCCGGTACAAATTCTAATTTATAAGTGAACTGACGTCTGCTGCACTGGCATGCTGCCTAGTACAACATCTGATTTAATAGAGAGTGAAGATGCTATAACAGCAGACTAGCTGGTAAAACATCAGACTGATTCCAAAGGGAGCCGGCATGTTGCAGTACCAAGTTGCCAGGTAAAACATGATTTAGAATGAAGATGACCTGTTTCAGTTCCAATCTGCCTGGTAAAACATACTAATTAAATGTGCCTGATGCATCCAATTTAAAAGTGAGCTGATGTGTTACAGTGTCACCCTGCCTGGCATACCATCGGTTTTAAGAGGTAGCTGACATGTTTCAGTACAACACTGCCTTGGATAGCATCTGATTTAAAAGAGATTCACAGAACAAGCAGAAAAAATGAAATTCGTACAGAAACACGGCTGAATAAACACCCAACTAAAAGCAAATAAAGCTACAAAATGTTTAATAAAAAAGTGAGCACTTTCACAATAGTGACATTGCTTCATCAGACATAACATCAAAGGACACCAAAGCAACTTAAATAGTACAATGATTAACAATAATTACTCACTCAATCTATTTACTTAAAGAAACAGTACTTAAAATCATAAGATAGACAAATAAAAAACTTCACTTCCTAAGTTTCCTAGACTTTAAAACAGGTTTTAAAGAAATAAAATCATTTAACCCATGATCCCTATTTATGAATTATGTTTGAGTGGGGGTTAGTCAGGGTTTGTACAGTGACATATATAACTACTTATTATGTACCATAATGTTATAAAGGTTATGCACAGCAACTATTGCTCTGAAAGCATTAAGCAATCAAGTGTCATCTGATAAATTTAATGCCTCTGTAAGACACGAGATTAACTGATATGAAATGTTTCATGCACCAGGATCTGATATCTGAATAGTAATGTGTTAACCACTGTCTTCCACACTGTGCTATGTCAAAAGGTATGAAAGGAATGCATGTATAAGAATGTTGTAATTACAAGGTCAGATTGTACAAGCAAGAGAGAATTAGACAGAAAACATTCAAAGAGACGACAGCAGTTTTTCAATAGCTTGTTCTGATGAAACACAAACTTGTTGTATTTTTAACAGAAACAGACACTGTTCGTATCCCGGGAGTTGTAATAAGCTGTATGCATAATTTCACCTAGTGTTTTGTGAATATGTGTAGAAACAATCAGGTAGTGTTAACAGAAATTTCTTCCACAGGTCTTCCAGGTAAGAGAAGGTATAAAGTAGCTATAAGAAAGCTGTAGTTATACTGTGTCCATCACCGATGGTTCAACACCAAGGCTGCAAATGACAGCAAGATAAGTACATACACCAAGTGGTTTCCCCCAAGAAATGTTCAGAAGTGTCATGCTGTCACAGCTACTGATCCCTGCTGCCAAAAACCAGGATGACTGATAAAAATCAAGGCAGAGTATGGCAGTAGCATACACACACACACACACACACACACACACACACACACACACACACACACACACACACACACACACACACACACACACACACACACACACACACACACACACACACACACACACACACACACACACACAGACAGTATGAGTGCACATATGTAACACTGACTATGTGAATATGGGTAGAAACAGCCAGGTAGTGTTAACAAAAATTCCCTCCACAGGTCTTCCAGGTAAGAGAAGGTATAAAGTAGCTATAAGAAGGCTGTAATTATACACTGTGTACAAACACACCACTGCCCAGCCCAAGGCCGTAGGTTGTTGTAATAATACCTGTAGAGTAATGATTAGAGCAATGATCATTAAAGCTGTGACCATTGCAAGAATCTACATTGGTTAATTGACATCTCTCTCTCTCACCCACCTTATCTTCACCAATAATCTAAACACATAAATGAATGGGTATGTTTTCCAGCAAACCTGTTATTGGGATATGTATCCTATTGTTTTACATATGTTGAAATGTATGCCAATTAATATTCCCTGTTCAAATACTATCATTGGTGGTCTGTTGTTATCAATGTCACCTGCATGCATAATGCCCACTTTGGTTCCATATATGCACATGTTCTGTTTGCTATGCAAATGTTCCAAATCTGTTGTTTTGGGTTATGGGAATACTCCTGTATGCTGTTATAACTAATCCTGAATGAGTTTACCATGACGAGCCAACATATGTTTAAAAACTGCAACATTATAGCACATATGGGAAGGCAGATCTCAGCAGATCTGCCTCTCCCGCCTCATATGGCCATGGCACCAGGCTCCAGCACATCTGGGAAACACCCCGGGACCTCCTCGTCTGCTGGTCCTCCACCACCTTTGGGTGGAACCACCTCAGGGGATGGGGCTCATTCCCCTCCCTGGGCACATATAGGATCCTGTCACCTGAAGCCAGGTCCAGAGTCTGGTACGTAGCAAGCTCCGAAAAGAATTGGGAGGTCTGCTATGCCAGCTTGAGTGCCGTGTGGTGCATTTAGAGGATCAGCCTGCTCCTCCTGCTAAACCCTCAGTACAGCCACCTTAGGGGCTGTGAAGGTGCAGTGGTGACTGCCCAGGGGTGGGGGTCCTCAATCCCAGTGTATCCATTTGGGGGCTTGTGGGCTTCCAATTACCAAACACCCCTCCCCATCCAAGGTATTTACCCCCCACATCATATACTGCCCCTGTATACTGTCTTGTCTGTCTTGTCTGTCTTCCTACCCAACCTACCTCCCCAAATATAACATAGCAATTACTTCCAACATATTTACAGATGAAGAACATAGTACATCAGTAGACAACTAGAATCTTTATCTGTGAAGTACGTAACAGACATTAACTAATGTTACAATGAGAAGTTCCTGTTGTATAATAAGTACTAGGCTTATGAGCATCTGAGCTTGCTAAAATCAAGGTAGTTAGTGGAGTGGAAAGAAAGGTAGTAGTTGGATGGGGTGGATGATATTAGCGTGGGAGTTGCAAGGGCATAGCCAGCATGTTTTTAGGTGCGCTTTTAGTAAAGTTTTGAAGTGGGTGCATGATGATACAGAGGTAATTGTGAGTGGGAGTGAGTTCCATAATTTGGCTATGGAGCAAGAGAATAGTGCTTCACCAGCAGAGTTATTGGCTTTAGTGATCTGCAAGTGATTTTTGTTGCTGGATCTTAGTGGTCTGGTGGTGTGATAGGGTTGGAGTAGATTCTGGAGGGATGGGACATTTAGTGGATGGTTTACTAGTTTGTGGGCGAGTGAGAGTTGATACCACTGAAGGAGGTGAGGGAGTTCAAGCCAGCCCAGTTCAGCAAGTGAGAGACAGTAGTGACTACGGTAGGATGCCCCTGTGGTGAATTTGGCAATTTTGTTGAAGCAGGTCTCTAGCTCGTTTAGATCACATTGCCTTAGGTTGGTATATATTGGAGAGGCATAAAGTGCGGTGGAGATAAGGTGGGAATTTGCTATTGAAATCCTTGCTGCTTTGGTGAGAAATTACTTATTTCTGTATAACGCTCCTAGTTTTTTGTGGACTTTTTTTATGGTCATGGATATGTGAATGTCAAATTTTAGTTTATTGTCTATTTCCACTATTAGCAATTTGGTGTGTTCAGTTGGGTATATAGTGGTGTTGTCTTTTGCTGTGATGTTAAAGTGGGAGTTGTTTTGAGTATGTTTGGTGGGTTGGAAGATGAGTAGTTTAGTTTTGTTTGGGTTGAGTATTAATTGGGCATCAGATAACCATGTTTCAACAGAGGAAAAGGCTTCCTGTGTGACTTTTTGCAGTTTGGGTAGGGACTGGGCTGAGCAGATGATCGTCGAGTCATCTGCGTATTGTATGAGTGTGCCATGTTTGGTGGCAGAGGCTAGATTATTGGAGTAAACAGAGAAGAGTAGGGGTCCAAGGATGGAACCTTGGGGAACCCCTATGGAGACAGGTAGTTGGGGAGATATGTCATTCTGCCATACAATGGATTGTTGGCAGTCAGACAGGTAACTCTGAAACCAGCTGGTGACTGATTGTGAGAAGGATAGGTTATTGAGGACAGAGATAAGCTGTTTGTGTGGGTCCATGTCAAATGCTTTAGATAGGTCTACGAAAGTAGCAGAGGAGAGATAGCCATTGTTTTTATGCTGAAGGATAGTGTTAGTAAAGGAGAGTAAGGCAGTGGTGGTGCTATGGTTTGGTCAGAAACCATGCTGAGTACTGGAAAGGAGGTTGTTAGTAAGGAGGTAGCCTGAGACCTGAGAGTGTATGCATCTCTCTAGTATTTTGGAGAGTGGAGAGAGAATAGCTATGGGACGGAAATTGGTTAGTTCTGTAGAGGGTCCGCCTTTGTGGAGAGGAATTATATGTGATACTTTCCACAGTGTGGGAGCATAACTTTCTGACAGAGATCGGTTAATCAAGATGGATACTGGGTAGGCCAGAGCATCAGCTGCGATTTGTAGGTATTCACTTGGGAGGTTGTCTGCTGCTAATTTGGTGGGTTTAAGTTTAGTTAAGAGTTTGTTTATGTTGGAGGTAGGTACAGGAGAAAAAGAGAAGGCAGTGGGGAGATTACTAGCTGAAGGTGTGGGTTGGAGGGGAGGGGGGTTGTGTTGTTTAGCTAGTGATAGTATGGTTTGGGTGAAGTGTGTGTTGAACGAGGTAGCAATATTTTCTGAGGAGTGAGGGATGTTAGGAGGAGGGGTACTGACTTTACCTGGGTGGAGGATGGAGTTTATGGAGGACCAGAATTGTTTGGGGCTGTGTTGTGAGGAGTCTAGGGCAGACAGGTAGTATTGAAATTTGTCCTGTTTTATTAGCTTTTCGACTCTATTAAGTAGTTCTAGGAATTTCTGTCTAGCTGAGGGGGTTTTGGTTTTGCACCAGTGCTCCCAGGCTTTATCCCTGTTTTTCATTTCTGACTTAGTTGTTTTCTGTAGCCATGGGGAGGGTTGTGCTTTGGTTCTGGAAAATCTTATGGGGGCATGGTAATTAAGGATGTTCAGGAAGGTAGTATTAAAAAATTCAACTGCGTCATCGAGACTGAGATACTTTAGAGGATGCCAGTAACATTCTTTGAGGGATGAGATGAATGTGAGTGGGTTAAAGTTTAGTTTTTTACGTATTTGATGGTAGATGACAGGTTTAGCTTAGTATAGGTATTTTTTGAGTAGGAATGTTGGGGAGTGATCACTGAGGCTATCTGATAAGCAGCCTGTTATATATGACTGGGGGCTCTTACTGACTAGTATCCAATCCAGGGTAGTGTGCTTGCTGGAGTTTTTATTTATCCTGGTTGGTGACTGGACTAGTTGGGTGAAGCCATGAAGGTGTACATGATGGGTTGGATTGTTGCCAGAACAGGATTGCCAGTCAATATTGAAATCACCTAAGATGATAGTTTCTTGGGGGAGATGGTGGGTAGGCCAGCTGAGGAGGTTTTCTAGTATATATATGTGTATAGTGAGTACATGGCTAGTGTAACTGTGACAAACTACATTATAAAAGTAATACAATGAGTATATTGCTAGTGTAAATTTGACAAACTATAATATATAAGGTTACAGTGAATACATTGCTAGTGTAACCATGACAAACTACAATATATAAGTATACAGTGAGTACATTGCAAGTGTAACTGTGACAAACTACAATATATAAGTATACAGTGAGTACATTGCCAGTTTAACTGTGACAAACTACAATATACATGTATACAGTGAGTACAGTTCTATTGTAACTGTGACAAACTACAATATATAAGTATACAGTGAGTACATTGCTATTGTAACTGTGACAAACTACAATATATAAGTATACAGTGAGTACATTGCTAGTGTAACTGTGACTAAGTACAATAAATTAGTATACAGTGAGTACAATGCTAGTGTAATTGTGTCAAACTACAATATATAAGTATATAGTGAGTACATTGCTAGTGTAACTGTGATAAACTACAATATATAAGTACACAGTGAGTACATTGCTGCTGTAACTAGGACAAACTACAATATATATGTATACAGTAAGTACAATGCTAGTGTAATTCTGACAAACTACAATATACATGTTCACAGTGAGTGCATTGCCAGTGTAACTGTGACAAACTGCAATATATAAGTATACAGTGAGTGCATTGCTAGTGTAACTGTGACAAAATACAGTATATAAGTATGCAGTGAGTACATTGCTAGTGTAACTGTGACAAACTACAATATATAAGTATACAGTGAGTACATTGCTAGTGTAACTGTGACAAACTACAGTATATAAGTATACAGTAAGTACATTGCTAGTGTAAATGTGACAAACAACAATATATAAGGTTACAGTGAATACATTGCTAGTGCAACCATGACAAACTACAATATATAAATATAGAGTGAGTACATTGCTAGTTTAACTGTGACAAACTACAATATATAAGTATACAGTGAGTACATTGTAGTATAACTGTGACAAACTACAATATATAGGTATACAGTGAGTACATTGCTAGTGCAACAGTGACAAACTACAATGTATAAGTATACAGTGAGTACACTGCTAGTTTAACTGTGACAAACTATAAGTGTACAGTGAGTACATTGTAGTGTTGTCGCCTCACAGTAAGATGCTGTCCGCTTCGATTCTCAATGACAGCATCTTCTGCATGGAGACATGCATGAATGGGTGTACCTTCGTTGAAGGTTGTGCGTCAGGGCTGGTAACTCGGCACGTAAAAATCAACTACCAATCATTTGTGGACCAGAGTTCTGCTGTTGCGACCCCTAACCAGGAAAAGCCAAAAGACACAACAACAACAGTGAGTACATTGCTAATGCAACTGTGACAAACTACAATATACAAGTATGCAGTAAGTACCTTGTAGTGTAACTGTGACAAACTGCAATATGTTTATTTATTTATTTATTTTTATTTTACATTTGTTGACAGGGCTAGTCTAGCTGGATATATGTCCATTTTCAGTAGAGGCCCAGGGAGAAAAACTCCACTAGTTATTATAATTTTAAACAGAGGTATGCAATACAATGTTAGGTGAGAGACCAAGTTAATACAGAAAACATACAATATAATCAGAGCAAAAACGAAAAGCAAAGTAGACAAATGTTGTGTAAAAGTCATACAGTATGTAACAGGTCACATATATCTTTGAAGATGTTACTTTAGTGCAGTTATATCAAGGGTATAAGGAGCACAAGAAGACAGAGAGGAAGACTCAGTCTTGGTTGTTACAGGAGCATAGCCAGTGCTTCAATTGTCTTTTAAAAAGTGGGAGAGAAGACAAAGATAGGATTTCAGAGGGTAATTTATTCCACATTTTTCCAACAGAGTTGGAAAAGAGGCAGTCACCTGCAGAGTTATTGGGTTTGGTTGTTTTAATTAGTAGTTTGTTGGAAAAGCGAAGTTGTTTCAAGTTATTATATGGTGAGATGATGTTAGAGAGTATAGGTATTTTAGTTGGATGGTATAAGATCTTATGAGCTATTAAAAATTGTTGAAGTAGGAGTTGGTTTAGAAGTTCAAGCCAACCTAGTTGTTTTAGGTTCAGGCAGTGGTGAGTTCTATATGGGGATCCTGTGGCAAATCTAGTAATATTATTGTAGGATGTAGATAGTTTCTTAAGGTTATTTTGAGAGAGATTTGTGTATATGGGGTAAGCATATAGAAGAGTAGAGATCAGGTGAGATCTGGCTAAGGTGGTTCTTGCTTCAGGTCTAAGGAAGGGTTTGATTCTGTAAAGGGATCCTATTTTTTTATTAACTAATTTTATTGTATTGTTGATGTGAGAGTCAAAGCTGATATTATTGTCAATAGTAATTCCTAAAAGTTTAGTAGTTGAATCTGGAGTAATAAGGGTGTTATCGGTGGAAGTAAGAGTGAAGTTGAGTGGGGTAGATTTATGGGAAGGTGAGAACAATAGCAATTTGGTTTTCTTGGGGTTAAGGAGTAGGCAGCGGTCACAAAACCATTGTTCGACAGTGGTGAAGGCTTTTTGAGTGAGTAACTGAAGTTCAGTTTGAGATTTAGCAGAGCAGATTATAGTAGAATTGTCTGCATATTGTATGCAGTTAGTGTTTGGGATAGCTGATTGCAGGTCATTAATAAAGATAGAAAATAGAAGGGGGTCTAGGATAGAGCCTTGAGGTACACCTAAAGAAATAGGAAGGAGATTAGATAATGCATTTTTCCAGAGAACTGCTTGCTGACGATTTTCAAGGTAAGATGTAAACCAAGTTAGGGAAGGAGGATCAAGTGAGAGAGATTTTAGTATGTGTAGCATAAGTTTGTGGTTAACCATGTCGAAAGCTTTAGATAAGTCAATAAAGACTGAAGATGATAGGTTATTATTGTTGCGATTATAGTTGATGGAGTTGGTAAAGGAGAGTAATGCTGTGGTAGTACTGTGGGAGGGTCTAAATCCGTGCTGGCAGTTAGCAAGTAGGTTGTTATTCAAAAGATGGTTAAGGAGTTGCTTATGGATACATTTTTCCATGATTTTAGCTATAGGTGATAGAAGTGCTATGGGACGAAAGTTAGAGAAGTCATTGGATATACCCCCTTTCTGTAGTGGGATGATGTGAGATATCTTCCAGTATGAGGAAAAAAATCCTTCTTTTATGGATCTATTTATCAGAATGGAAATGGGATAGGCAATCGCTTTGCCTCCTATTTGCAGGAATTCTGCAGGGAGTTTGTCTGCAGAGGAGGTGGTAGGTCTTAGTTTTTAGAGCAATGATAAGATAAAGGAGGTAGATGCAGGTTGTAAGTGAAAGGAAGGAGGTGAATTTAAAGTAGGTAAGAGTAGCTTAGAGGTGTCAGGAGCTAGGTGATTAGCAAGGGTTTGGATAGTATTAGTGAAAAATGAATTAAAGTCATTGGCTATTTGTGTGAGATTCTCTGGGTTAGAGTCTTGAGGATTGGGTGTGATAGACTGGCCTGGGGATAATAAGTTATTAATGCTGGCCCAGATTTTTTTAGGTTCCTTTTTAGAGGTTTGTTGTAATTGTAGGTAATAATTATTTTTGTCAGTTAGGATGGCTTTTTTGTTATGTTTCTAAGCTCTCTGAAGATTTGGTGGTCAGTTTAGTTTTTAGTAGTACGCCATTTAGCCCAAGATTTGTTTCTGAGGATGATTTTTTGTCTAGTATTGTTGGACAGCCAGGGTGCTGCTTTGGCTTTGATTCTGATAGTACGACTAGGGGCATGGTTACCCATGATGGCTAAGAATGTGGAATTAAAATGTTCAACAGCTTCATTAAGTGGGAGATTTTTTAGTGGGGACCAATTACATTGTTCTAATTCAATTAGAAAAAGGTCATAGTTAAAATTTTTGAACATAATGTTCTAAAAGTGGTTGGTAAAGTTAGGTTGGTTTTATGTCTAATTATGTAAGTAAGTATATGTAAGTATACTGTAAGTGCATTGTAGTGTAACTGTAACAAACTACAATATACAAGTATACAGTGAGTACATTTCTATTGTAACTGTGACAAACTACAGTATATAAGTATACAGTGAGTACATTGCCAGTTTAACTGTGACAAACTACAATATGCAAGTATACAGTGAGTACATTTCTATTGTAACTGAAGCAAACTACAATATATAAGTATAGAGTGAAAATATTGCTATTGTAACTGTGACAAACTACAATATATAAATACTCAGCTAGTACATTGCTAGTGTAACTGGTACAAACTACAATATATAAGTATACAGTGAGTACATTGTTAGTGTAACTGTGACAAACTACAATAAATTAGAATACAGTGAGTACAATGCCAGTGTAATTCTGACAAACTACAATATATAAGTATACAGTAAGCAACAACGCTAGTGTAATTGTAACAAACTACAGTATATGTGTACAATGAGTCTATTGCTGGTGTAACGCTGACAAACTACAATATATAAGTATAGAGTGAGTAGATTGCTAGCGTAATTGTGACAAACTACAAAATATAAGTATACAGTGAGTACATTGCTGCTGTAACTATGACAAGTTACAATATATAAGTATACAGTAAGTACATTGCTAGTGTAATTCTGACAAACTACAATATATAAGTATACAGTGAGTACATTCCTAGTGTAACTGTGACAAACTACAATATATAAGTATACAGTGAGTACATTGCTAGTGTAACTGTGACAAACTACAATATATAAGTATACAGTTAGTACATTGCCAGTGTAACTATAACAAACTATAATATATAAGAACACAGTGAGTGCATTGCTAGTGTAACTGTGACAAACTACAATATGTAAGTATACAGTGAGTATATTGGTAGTGTAACTGTGACATACTACAGTATATAAGTATACAGTGAGTACATTGCTAGTGTAACTGTGATAAACTACAATATATAAGTATACAGTGAGTACACTGCTAGTGAAACCTTGGCAAACTACAATATATAAGTATACAGTGAGTACATTGCAAGTGTAACTGTGACAAACTACAGTATATAAGTATACATTGAGTGCATTGCCAGTTTAACTGTGACAAACTACAATATACAAGTATACAGTGAGTACATTTCTATTGTAACTGTGACAAACTACAGTATATAAGTATACAGTGAGTACATTGCCAGTTTAACTGTGGCAAACTACAATATATATGTATACAGTGAGTACATTGCTAGTTTAACTGTGACAAACTACAATATATAAGTATACAGTGAGTACATTGCTAGTTTAACTGTGACAAACTACAATATATAAGTATACAGTGAGTACAATTTAGTGTAACTGCTACAAACTACAATATATAAGTATACAGTGAGTACACTGGTAGTTTAACTGTGACAGACTATAATACATAAATGTACAGTGAGTACATTGCTAATGTAACTGTGACAAACTACAATATATAAGTATGCAGTGAGTACCTTGCAGTGTAACTGTGACAAACTACGATATGTAAGCATACAGTGAGTACATTGCTAGTGTAACTGTGACAAATTGCAATATATAAGTATGCAATGAGTACATTGCAAATGTAACTGTGACAAACTACAGTATATAAGTATACAGTGAGTACATTGCCAGTTTAACTGTGACAAACTACAATACACAAGTATAAGGAGAGTACATTTCTATTGTAACTGTGACAAACTACAATATATAAGTATACAGTAAGTACATTGCTAGGGTAATTCTGACAAACTACAATATATAAGTACGCAGTGAGTATATTGTTAATGTAACTGTGACAAACTAAAATATATAAGCATACAGTGAGTACATTGCTAGTGTAACTGTGACAAACTACAATATATAAGTATACAGTGAGTGCAATGCTAGTTTAACTTGTGACAAACTACAATATGCAAGTATACAGTGAGTACATTGCTAGTGTAACTGTGACAAACTACAATATATAAGTATACAGTTAGTACATTGCCAGTGTAACTATAACAAACTATAATATATAAGAACACAGTGAGTGCATTGCTAGTGTAACTGTGACAAACTACAATATATAAGTATACAGTGAGTATATTGGTAGTGTAACTGTGACATACTACAGTATATAAGTATACAGTGAGTACATTGCTAGTGTAACTGTGATAAACTACAATATATAAGTATACAGTGAGTACATTGCAAGTGTAACTGTGACAAACTACAGTATATAAGTATACATTGAGTGCATTGCCAGTTTAACTGTGACAAACTACAATATACAAGTATACAGTGAGTACATTTCTATTGTAACTGTGACAAACTACAGTATATAAGTATACAGTGAGTACATTGCCAGTTTAACTGTGGCAAACTACAATATATATGTATACAGTGAGTACATTGCTAGTTTAACTGTGACAAACTACAATATATAAGTATACAGTGAGTACACTGCTAGTTTAACTGTGACAAACTACAATATATAAGTATACAGTGAGTACATTGCTAGTTTAACTGTGACAAACTACAATATATAAGTATACAGTGAGTACAATTTAGTGTAACTGCTACAAACTACAATATATAAGTATACAGTGAGTACACTGGTAGTTTAACTGTGACAGACTATAATACATAAATGTACAGTGAGTACATTGCTAATGTAACTGTGACAAACTACAATATATAAGTATGCAGTGAGTACCTTGTAGTGTAACTGTGACAAACTACAATATGTAAGCATACAGTGAGTACATTGCTAGTGTAACTGTGACAAATTGCAATATATAAGTATGCAATGAGTACATTGCAAATGTAACTGTGACAAACTACAGTATATAAGTATACAGTGAGTACATTGCCAGTTTAACTGTGACAAATTAAATTATACAAGTATATAGTGAGTATATTTCTATTGTAACTGTGACAAACTGCAATATATAAGTGTACAGTGAGTACATTGGTAGTGTAACTGTAACAAACTTCAATATATAAATATACAGTGAGTACATTGCGAGTTTAACTGTGACAAACTACAATATATATATGCATACAGTGAGTACATTGCTAGTGTAACTGTCACAAACTACAATATACAAGCATACAGTGAATACATTTCTATTGTAACTGAGACAAACTACAATATATAAGCATACAGTGAGTACATTGCTATTGTAACTATGACAAACTACAATATATAAGTACAAAGTGAGTACATTTCTAGTGTAACTGTAACAAACTACAATATATAAATATACAGTGAGTACATTGCGAGTTTAACTGTGACAAACTATAATATATATGTATACAGTGAGTACATTGCTAGGGTAACTGTGACAAATGACAATATATAAGTATACAGTGAGTACATTGCTACTGTAACTGAAAACTACAATATATAAGAGTACAGTGAGTATATTGCTGGTGTAACTGTGACAAAATACAGTATATAAGTATGCAGTGAGTACATTGCTAGTGTAACTGTGACAAACTACAATATATAAGTATACAGTGAGTACATTGCTAGTGTAACTGTGACAAACTACAGTATATAAGTATACAGTGAGTACATTGCTAGTGTAAATGTGACAAACAACAATATATAAGGTTACAGTGAATACATTGCTAGTGCAACCGTGACAAACTACAATATATAAGTATAGAGTGAGTACATTGCTAGTTTAACTGTGACAAACTACAATATATAAGTATACAGTGAGTACATTGTAGTATAACTGTGACAAACTACAATATATAGGTAAACAGTGAGTACATTGCTAGTGCAACAGTGACAAACTACAATATATAAGTATACAGTGAGTACACTGCTAGTTTAACTGTGACAAACTATAAGAGTACAGTGAGCACATTGTAGCGTTGTCGCCTCACAGTAAGACGCTGTCCACTTCGATGCTCAACTAGAGCGTCTTCTGTGTGGAGACATGCATGAATGGGCGTACCTTCGTTGAAGGTTGTGCATCAGGGCTGGTAACTCGGCACGTAAAAATCAACTACCAATCATTAGCGGACCGGAGTTCCGCTGTGGCGACCCCTAACCAGGAAAAGCCAAAAGACACAACAACAACAGTGAGTACATTGCTAATGCAACTGTGACAAACTACAATATACAAGAATGCAGTGAGTACCTTGTAGTGTAACTGTGACAAACTGCAATATGTAAGCATACTGTAAGTGCATTGTAGTGTAACTGTGACAAACTACAATATATAAGTATGCAGTGAGTACATTGCTAGTGTAACTGTGACAAACTACAATATATAAGTATACAGTGAGTACACTGCTAATGCAACTGTGACAAACTACAATATACAAGAATGCAGTGAGTACCTTGTAGTGTAACTGTGACAAACTGCAATATGTAAGCACACTGTAAGTGCATTGTAGTGTAACTGTGACAAACTACAATATATAAGTATGCAGTGAGTGCATTGTAGTGTAACTGTGACAAACTACAATATATAAGTATGCAGTGAGTACATTGCTAATGCAACTGTGACAAACTACAATATACAAGAATGCAGTGAGTACCTTGTAGTGTAACTGGGACAAACTGCAATATGTAAGCATACTGTAAGTGCATTGTAGTGTAACTGTGACAAACTACAATATAAAAGTATACAGTGAGTACATTCCAAGTGTAACTGTGACAAACTACAGTATATAAGTATACATTGAGTACATTGCCATTTTAACTGTGACAAACTACAATATACAAGTATACAGTGAGTACATTTCTATTGTAACTGTGACAAACTACAGTATATAAGTATACAGTGAGTACATTGCCAGTTTAACTGTGACAAACTACAATATGCAAGTATACAGTGAGTACATTTTTAATGTAACTGAGGCAAACTACAATATATAAGTATAGAGTGAAAACATTGCTATTGTAACTGTGACAAAGTACAATATATAAATACTCAGCGAGTACATTGCTAGTGTAACTGGTACAAACTACAATATATAAGTATACAGTGAGTACAATGCTAGTGTAACTGTGACAAACTACAATATATAAGTATACAGTGAGTACATTGCTAGTTTAACTGTGACAAACTACAATATATAAGTATACACTGAATACATTGTAGTGTAACTGTGACAAACTACAACATATAAGTATACAGTGAGTACATTGCTAGTTTAACTTGTGACAAACTACAATATGTAAGTATACGGTGAGTACATTGCTAGTGTAACTGTGACAAACTACAATATATAAGTGTACATCGAATACTTTGTAGTGCAACTGTGACAAACTACAATGGATAAGTATACAGTGAGCATTTTGCTAGTGTAACTGTGATAACATGCAATATTTAAATATACAGTGAGTACATTGCTACTGTAACAGTGAAAAATAAAATATATAAGAGTACAGTGAGAATATTGCTGGTGTAACTGTAACAAACTACAATATATAAGTACACAGTGAGTCCATTGCTAGTTTAACTGTGACAAACTACAATATATAAGTATACAGTGAGTTCATTGCTAGTTTAACTGTGACAAACTACAATATATAAGTATACAGTGAATACAGTGCTAGTGTAACTGTGACAAACTACAGTATATAAGTATGCAGTGAGTACATGGCTAGTGTAACTGTGACAAACTACAGTATATAAGTATACAGTGAGTACATTGCTAATGTAAATGTGATAAACTACAATATATTAGGTTACAGTGAATACATTGCTAGTGTAGCCGTGACAACCTACAATATATAAGTATACAGTGAGTGCATTGCTAGTTTAACTGTGACAAACTATAATATATAAGTATACAGTAAGTACATTGTAGTGTAACTGTGACAAACTACAATATATAAGTATACAGTGAGTACACTGCTAGTTTAAATTTGACAAACTATAATATATGTGTACATTGAGTACATTGCTAGTGTAACTCTGACAAACTACAAGAGTGAGTACCTTATAGGTTCATAGGTTCATAGATTAGTACTAAGCTAACTGCCCTTGCGAGCCATTTTAAGCCTAGCCAATTATCCCTTGTGAGACTCAAACCCTGCACCTTCTGTTTGCAAGGCAAACACCTTAACCATTAGGCCACCCTCCCAACCCTTGTAGTGTAACTGTGACAAACTACAACATGTAAGCATACAGTGAGTACATTATAGTGTAACTGTGACAAACTGCAATATATAAGTATGCAGTGAGTATATTGTTAGTGTAACCGTGACAAACTTCAATATATAAGTATACAGTGAGTACACCGCTAGTTAACCTTGGCAAACTACAATATATAAGTATACAGTGAGCACATTGCTAGTGTAAATGTGACAAACTACAATATATAAGGTTACAATGAATACATTGCAAGTGTAACTGTGACAAACTACAACATATAAGTATACAGTGAGTACATTATAGTGTAACTGTGATAAACTACAATATATAAGTATACAGTGAGTACACTGCTAGTTTAAGTGTGACAAACTATAATGTATAAGTGTATAGTGAGGCATTGCTAGTGTTACTGTGACAAACTGCAATATATAAGTATGCAGTGAGTACCTTGTAGTGTAACTGTGACAAACTACAATATGTAAGCATACAGTGAGTACATTGCTAGTGTAACTGTGACAAACACAATATATAAGTATGCAGTGAGTACATTGCTAGTGTAACACTGACAAACTACAGTATATAAGTATACAGTGAGTACATTGCCAGTTTAACTGTGACAAACTACAATATACAAGTATAAAGAGAGTACATTTCTATTGTAACTGTGACAAACTACAGTGTAAAAGTATACAGTGAGGACATTGCCAGTTTAACTGTGACAAACTAAAATATACAAGTATACAGTGAGTACATTTCTATAGTAACTGTGACAAACTACAATATATAAGTATACAGTGAGTACATTGGTAGTGTACCTGTGCAAACTACAGTATATCTGCATTGCTTACTGTACTTATTTCCTTGTTTCACTTGAAAGAAAGTTACTGTTTGTCGTTTTTGCATTTAAGTTACCTGTAACACATTGCACTTAAGTTACCTGGCACTTGCTCACTAAAGCAATTATATAAGTCAGCACTAAAAATTAAAAGCACTACACCCTCACTCCCCACTGGCCCTTGTTTTCAATTATTAAGGAATTCCCAATATTATTCTAGCATGTCCAAAGGTCAGTTGTCAATCTCCTCTCTGGTCCAGCTGGTGAATCTGGGAATCCTGAGGCAATGTTACAACTGCCTCATGTACACAGACAACCCTCTCCTCCTCCCAACAAATTCCAACACATGTGAGAGATGCAACCATATAGCCAAACTGGAGGCTAAGCTCTCTCAACTCAGTACTGGCATAACCAGTCAGGAGGAGAAGGAAACCACACTCACTACAATTCCAGTCTCACATAGACCTACCACGACAGCAAACCAAACACATAATCACACAAAAACATACTCAGAGTCTCTAAATAAATATCTGCCTAAGCAGCAGAGACCTCCAAAGCAGACACCCAAGCAACCGCTACCCCAAAACAAAACACGTGCAACACATATCTCACAAAGCCAGTGTGCCAACCAGTCACAGTCCTTAAGACTAAACAACACACCTGATACACTTGTAATAGGTGACTCTATCGTCAGGCACACTGACGTCCTGCTCACCAGGCTGAACAAGGAGAAGGTCACGGTGAGCAGCCTGTCAGGTGCTAGGATCCGCCACATAACACAAGCACTCAGGTCACTCCAAGGCAAGTACAAATATGACTCAGTCATTGTCCATGCTGGTGTGAATGACCTGAGACGTACCTCCCTGAACTACATGAAAAGAGACATAAAGGAACTCTCTGAGCATGTAGCCAAGGCCGGTATGACCCTGACCTTGAATGATGCCACAATATGAAGACAAGATGATCAATTTCAACAATCGGCTTAAGTACTGGTGTCATTCAAAGGGGATCCAATGCCTGTCAGCTTGGGATGATATGCTCGACAAGCCACGATGCTTCGCTAGGGACGGCTTGCACCTGTCACCCCTGGGCTTTCGGATATTGGCAAAGGCTCTTGCTACCCCCATAGTGCCTTTTTTAGGCAAGGCTCAAAAGACAAACCCACCTCCATAGGTATCACAAGGGATAAGAAACTAAGAGTAATGCTACTCAACGACAGAAGTCTAAACCTCAAGATGCATGCACTTGAAACTCTCCTTAGCATGGAGAACATTGATATCTGTGCAGTAACAGAAACCTGGTTTAGGGCTCCCGAGAGCACCCCAGCACTACCAAGTTATACCTCATACCATGCTTTTCGGCCCCAAAACTTGGACCGAACCACAAAAGGAGGGGGAGTATCGATATTCATCAAAGATACCCACACCTCCAGGTTGGTGGCAAAGCACGAAGCATCAGAGACTATCCATGTGCAACTAACAGTGGGTAAAACTGCCTTCCAGTTTATAGCCTGCTACAGACCCCCCTCCCAAACCCAGGAACCCCACTCGGTCTTTCTGAGAACACTGGAAAATATGAAAGTCTCTCCAAACACCATTATATTGGGCAACTTCAACTACCCAAACATAGACTGGGAGCATTACTCTAGCTCCAACACCCTAGCCCAAAGGTTCCTAGAATTTATAAACTCAAATGCTATGGAACAACTTGTTACCACTCCCACAAGAGGGGAAAACATACTGGACCTGATCATCACCAACATGGGGACTCTATGCTCCAGACCAGAAGTGTATCCCTCACTGGTAAGATCAGACCATAAACTAATCTCACTGGATATTAACATCCCGACCCCACCCCCTGCCCAGAAAACCACAGTGAAAAACTTCTAAAGCAAATTTCACACTCCTCAAAACCGAGGTGGAATCCTTCAAAGCCCCCGGCCTGTGGAAAATACGCCCAGACCGCAGAATCCTTTATAAACGCATTCTATGAACACCTTCAGGAATGCATGGATCATGCGATCCCAAATAAAACCAAGACCCAATCCTCCAAAGGCAGACGTCCTGTCTGGAGGACCCCAGCCATAAACAAACTATACAATAGAAGGAGGAAGCTACTAAATGACAGAGCAAAATCCCAAAAAGGGAAGGCATCACTGATCAGTATTAGCAAAAAATTACGGGCACTCATAAAATTGTCTAAGGCCAGCTTCGAGAGAAAAAATGCACAGGACACTAAGGATAATCACAAGGCTTTCTTTAGTTATGTTAGGAACCTGGGTGGTAATTCCCAGATATGCTCAGAATTAGTCCAAAATGACAAAAAATACACTGAACCCACAGACATTGCCAACATCCTAGCTGACAGGTTCAGCGCAAAATTCTCCCCCCCTCCCCACTAAAAGGGCAAATATCTATCCCAGCAGAGTGCTGCCCCCTGACATCTCAGATGCTCAGGTAAGAGCCACCCTTTCCAAAGCAAAAAATACAGCATCAATGGGACCAGACGGTGTCCCGGGCTGTGTCCTACATGAACTCCAAGAAGAGCTAAACCCAAACATAAAACTACTGTTCAATCTCAGCCTTACTACAGGATATGTACCCAAAGAGTGGCGTACAGCAACAGTGGTCCCTCTCCATAAAGGTGGTGCCTCAACGGATCCTGGAAACTATCACCCCTTAAGCCTGACTAGCTTGGTCTGCAAAGCTATGGAAAGGATCATCATGGACCTCATAAATAAAGATATTGGGGACCTACAGACACTGGATCCTACCCAGTTCGGCTTTGTTAAGGGCAGATCCTGCCTCTTAAACCTGGTTGATTTCTTTGAAACAGTCACCAAGGCCATTGACGAGGGGAAGGTGGTCCACACAGCCTACCTGGACCTCGCAAAAGCCTTCGATACAATACCCCACTCGGGCATTATAGATAAGCTCACCAGCTTAAATATAAATCCCTATGTCACTAGATGGATTGCAAACTGGCTCAAGGACAGAACCCAGATGGTTAAAATTGCTGCAGCCATGTCAGACTCCAAACCAGTTACAAGTGGTGTCCCACAAGGCTCAGTCCTGGGACCGCTCTTGTTCGGTATATATTTCTCGGAGGTACAGGCCAACACGGAAGGACTGTGGCTGACCAAGTTCGCAGATGACTGCAAACTGGGCACCATAATCGACTCTCCAGCTGACACAAGCATCCTCCAAAAGGGCCTCATAGAAACAGACAACTGGTGCCAGAGCGATGGCCTCAAGCTAAATGCCAAAAAGTGTATAGTCATCCCCTTTGGCAAAAACAAGGTGCCCACAAATTACCACATAGGTGGTAATCCATTAAGTACAGAAGAAGTAATTAGGGACCTGGGGACCCAAGTTGATAGCAATCTCATTTGACAACCACGTGGCCAAAGTGGTTAGAAAAACATTTTATATAGCCCACCTAATCATGAAGGGATTCACATCTAGATCAGGGGAGGTCATTGTGCCTCTTTACTCATCCCTCATCAGGCCCATAATTGAGTACAATGCCCCTTTGGGATGTACCTTACCAGACACCTGCAGCAACTGGAAAGACCCCAAAAGTACCTCACCAAGAGGATCAAAGGGCTCAAACAGATGCCATATGCTGCCCGGTTAAAGAAACTCCAGCTCTACTCAGTGGCATACCGCCTGTTCAGAGGCAATCTGTGCCTGACGATAAAGCCATGTCCAACCCGAATTAATGGACATGTTGCACCTCAGAAAATCCAAATCCCATCTGGCGCTCGAGAGACTTGAACCTCAGCACTGAGATAAATAGGACATGCTGGAGGGACAGATTCATAACCCAGAGGCTCCCTTCACTCTGGAATAAATTCCCAGTCCAGGTTAGGCAGAGTCCCTCATTGACTCTCTTCAAGAGGAATCTTGATGAGTGGATGGGAGATTGTAGGTTTACCCGGGTATCACTTCTGTGTCACTGTTAGACAGAGGCACAGTATACTAACCTCGAAAAAGGGCATAGCAAAATAAATTTAAAATGGGTGGCAAAAGCCAAACACATTCTGGCTAGGCTTATAAATGCCCTATGGCAGATAGCCTAGCATGAACCTATGAACCTGTATTAGAATACAGTGACTACATTGCTAGTTTAACTGTGACAAACTACAATATATAAGAATACAAGAGTACATTGGTAGTGGAACTGTAACAAACTACAATATATAAATATACAGTGAGTACATTGCGAGTTTAACTGTGACAAACTACAATATATATATATATACAGTGAGTACATTGCTAGTGCAACTGTCACAAACTACAATATACAAGCATACAGTGAGTACATTTCTATTTTAACTGTGACAAACTACAATATATAAGCATACAGTGAGTACATTGCTATTATAATTGTGACAAACTACAATATATGAGTACACAGCGAGTACATTTCTAGTGTAACTGGTACAAACTACAATATATAAGTATACAGTGAGTACATTGCTATTGTAACTGTGACAAACTACAGTAAATTAGTATACAGTGAGTACAACGCTAGTGTAACTGTGACAAACTACAATATATGTGTATAGTGAGTACATTGCTAGAGTAACTGTGATAAACGACAATATATAAGTATACAGTGAGTACATTGCTAGTTTAACTTGTGACAAACTACAATATGTTAGCATACAGTGAGTACATTGCTAGTGTAACTGTGAGAAAATACAATATATATATATATATATATATATATATATATATATATATATATATATATATATATATATACAGTTAGTACATTGCCAGTGTAACTGTAAAAAATTATAATATATAAGTACACAGTGAGTACATTGCTAGTGTAACTGTGACAACTACAATATATGTGTACAGGTTGTATATTGCTGGTGTAACTGTGTCAAACTACAATATATAAGTACACAGTGAGCCCATTGCTAGTTTAACTGTGACAAACTACAATATATAAGTATAAAATCAGTTCATTCCTAGTTTAAATGTGACAAACTAGAATATATAAGTATACAGTGAATACATTGCTAGTGTAACTGTGACAAACTACAGTATATAAGTATGCAGTGAGTACATGGCTAGTGTAACTGTGACAAACTACAGTATATAAGTATACAGTGAGTACATTGCTAGTGTAAATGTGACAAACTACAATATATAACGTTACAGTGAATACATTGCCAGTGTAACCATGACAAACTACAATATATAAGTATACAGTGAGTACACTGCTAGTTTAACAGAGACAAACTACAATATATAAGTATACAGTGAGTTCATTGTAGTGTAACTGTGGAAACAACAATGTATAAGTATACAGTGAGTGCACTGCTAGTTTAACTGTTACAAACTATAATATATAAGTGTACAGTGAGTACATTGCTAGTGTAACTGTGACAAACTACAATATATAAGTATACAGTGAGTACGTTGCTAGTGTAACTGTGACAAACTACAATATATAAGTAAACAGTGAGTACACTGCTAGTGTAACTGTGACAAACTACAATATATAAGTATACAGTGAGTACATTGCTAGTGTAACTGTGACAAACTACAATATATAAGTATACAGTGAGCACATTGCTAGTGTAACTGTGACAAACTACAATACATAAGTATACAGTGAGTACATTGCTGGTGTAACTATGACAAACTACAATATGTAGGTATACAGTAATTACAATGTTAGTGTAATTCTGACAAACTACAATATACATGTACACAGTGAGTACATTGCTAGTGTAACTGTGACAAATTACAATATATAAGTATACAGTGAGTACATTGCTAGTGTAACTGTGACAAACTACAGTATAAAAGTATACAGTGAGTACATGGCTAGTGTAACTGTGACAAACTACAGTATATAAGTATACAGTGAGCACATTGCTAGAGTAAATGTGACAAACTACAACATATAAGATTACAGTGAATACATTGCTAGTGTAACCATTACAAACTACAATATATAAGTATACAGTGAGTTAATTGCAAGTTTAACTGTGACAAACTACAATATATAAGTGTACAGTGAGTACATTGTAGTGTAACTGTGGCAAACTACAATATATAAGTATACGGGTGAGTACATTGTAGTGTAACTGTGGCAAACTACAATATATAAGTGTACGGTGAGTACATTGTAGTGTAACTGTGACAAACTACAATATGTAAGCATACAGTGAGTACACTGCTAGTTTAACTGTGACAAACTATAACATATAAGTGTACAGTGAGTACATAGCTAGTGTAACTGTGACAAACTACAATATATAAGTATGCAGTGAGTACATTGCTGGAGAAACTATGACAAACTACAATATATAAGTATACAGTGAGTACACTGCTAGTGTAACCTTGGCAAACTACAATATACAAATATACAGCAAGTACATTGCTAGTGTAACTGTGGCAAACTATAATCTATAAGTATACAGTGAGTACATTGCTATTGTAACTGTGACAAACTACAATATAGAAATACTCAGCGAGTACATTGCTAGTGTAACTGGTACAAACCACAATATATAAGTATACAGTGAGGTCATTGCTGGTGTAACTATGGCAAGCTACAATATATAGGTATACAGTAATTACAATGCTAGTGTAATTCTGACAAACTACAATATACATGTACATAGTGAGTACATTGCTAGTGTAACTGTGACAAACTACAGTATATAAGTATACAGTGAGTACATTGCTAGAATAAAAGTGACAAACTACAATATACAATATACCCTGCGGGTAGCGTTTGCACCTGCAACCCTCCTGCTAGGGAATCCCCCCAGCGTCCATGAAGAGCTGAGCTGTCCTTGTCCTCAGAAAACTTCTGGTACCTCCTCCCAGTGCAGGATTTGAGCCTTGCCCTCCATAACCTGAACTGCCTTGTGAATCAGGAATATTTATTTGGAAGTATGTGTACATTACATCTTACATTCTAACTGAACAATATCCTGTATCTGTGTTGTGCAAGCAAACGCTCATGCCAGGACAACCAGCAGCTATAGCCATCTATATTATATCCCCTATACTCCCAAACTAGCCTCCCTGTTGTTATACAGCCTCCTCCCTGTGTTTACTTCTTGCTACTTTTCTTCTCTACTCTCCTATTTCCCCTCTCTCCTACTACTTTTCTTCTCTACTCTCCTATTTCCCTCTCTCCTACTTGCTTCTATACTTGAGAGAGTGTTGTCTAACAGTACCTAGAGTGTCCACTTGAGGGCAGTATTACCCTTAAACATCCCATTACTTACCAGCATTCTAACCTGGCTTATTAAAATTGATTCAAAGTCTTTTGCCTCAGTCTCCCACATTACAGGTCCCTTTGCCGCTATGTTATACCCTCTTTCAGCTTTCTACTCATTTACTTCATAGGCCCTCTAAGCCTAGATACCTTACTTGCCCTCATCTCCCTACCTCTCTGATTGTTTTTCCTTCACACTGGTCTACTTTGCTCTGCCCCGCTCCGTTCACCCTATGGGCTCACTCCGCTCCCCTACCCTACCCCCAATTCTCACCCACCCCCAGAGGTCCTACACTTATACTTCAATAATCACTCCCCTCTCATTTCTCAACCTATCACAAATCTCCAATTCACCAAGCCACTCCCCTATCTCTATCTCTACTAATACTACAAACTACTCTCTTTTAACTACTCTCTATCTTATCTAACCCTTCTACTTCACTATTTCCCTATTCTACCTACTATCTAAATCCCTACTAATTTCTCACTCACATATTTTAAACACTGCTCTATCTCTTGGAACACTCTCTCCTACTCCTACTTTACTACATCAACTACTAACACAAAATACTCCCTACTAAATTTTATTTATTACTATGGCCCCAATAAATAAAACTCTGTTCACAAACTTACTACTCTTAACTACCACAATAGCCAGTCTTAACATACCTTATTCACTCACCTCCTATGAAGATCATACTCTACCTGCACATAACCATTACATCATACAAACTTTACCATCCTCTTTCACATACTCCCTTAGCCACAGCAACATAACAAGTACCTCCAACTATATACTACCAAAATATCACAGAACAACCCACATTATGTACTTCAATACCAAAAAAACTTTGAATATCTCTATAAACTCCCAAAAGCTATACAGTACCCCCAGCAGCACCCCCTACTAGACAGTGATATTCATCCTAACCCTGGCCCCAACACCGAGCACACCAATATCCTTGACAAATTAACAGTGCCTATGGTTTCTACAATAACAAAACCATCTAGTTCCCTCTTGATAGCTCACCTTAACATTAGAAGTATCAACAATAAAATTTCCCACCTACATACTCTCCTTGAAATCCACAAATTTGACATTCTATGTATTACAGAAACATGGCTAAAACCATCCACTCTAGACCAGGAAATTACCCCTCCTGGCTATAACATCCTTAGAAGTGACCGTAAAATCAAAAAAGGTGAAGGTATAGCCATTCTCTATAAATCTAACCTCCAAATTTCACCCTTTAACATACCTCAATTATTAGATACCAAATCTGAACACTTATCTATCAAACTCCTAATTAATAACTCCAAATCTATCTATCTAATTTGCATGTATCTCCCCCCAGGTAATAATACCAATACTCTAGAAAACCTACTTAGTAACCTCTCCACCCAACTACCCCAAGAGACAATTGTACTAGGTGATTTTAACATCAACTGGTCCACTTGCAGTTCTTCCAACCCTACCAACCACATAAACCTCTTCAGATTCTCACAGTTAATAACAACTCCTACTAGAATCCATAAACCTAGCAGTAAAGAAACTACTCTAGACTGGATCCTTATTAATAGCCACCATGAAACTTACACTCCAGGAACCCTTCCTGATGATATCAGTGACCATATGCTTACCTATATCATTAGACAAAAAATCCACATTCCAAATACTCACAATATCAAAACCTCCCGCTTAAAAAAATTCTTCAATCCAGACAACTTCCTAAATGAATTACAAGCATGTGACTGGTCACCACTAACCCATCTTGAACTTGATGAGGCTGTCACCTACTTTAATACTAACTTTCTTAAAATCCTGGGCTACCATGCACCATATCGCTACACTAGAATAAGAACCAAATCTGCACCATGGCTCACAAAACAAACCAGGCAAAAGATACTCCTCAAAAATAAAATCTGAGCTAAATGGAGAGCTACCAAATGTCCAACAGATCACCTCCTTTTTAAACAGCTAAGAAATGCCACCAAAAAGGATATTCTTAGAGACAAAAAAGACTACTACCTTCACATACAACAAACCAATCATCAAACACCTCAAAAATTTTGGTCAGGAATAAACAAACTTCTTCAGCCAGGTCACCCTACTACTCCAGACGCAGCCGGTTTCAATGATAAAAACTCCAACCTAATCCCTGATGTCTTTAATTGCTACTTCACAGAAGCCATTCAAACCCTAGCCAATTCCTTACCACCCTTCACTGCTTCCCCACTAAAGAACTCCATAACCTCATCTCCTACCTTTCAAATCCAACCTGTACCTACATCTCTCATCTGTAAGCTACTTCAGAAATTTAAACCTTGCACACCTTCTGCTGACCATCTCCCATCTGAATACCTCCAAATTGCTGCAAAAGCCATAAACTTCTCCCTCGCTATCCTTATTAACAGAACTATCTCAGAAGGCGAAATCCCTACTTTATGGAAAGTATCCCACATCATCCCTCTACATAAAGGTGGACCTTCTAAAGAGCTTTCTAACTTTCGCCCTATTGCTTTACTCTCCCCATTAGCTAAGATAATGGAAAAATGTATTCACAAACAACTACTTAACCACTTACTACAAAATAATCTACTAGCAAACTGCCAACATGGCTTTAGACCATTCCGTAGCACATCGACTGCACTCTTATCCTTTACTGACTCTATAAACAAAAACCGGAACAACAACTCTTTTTCCTCTGCACTATTTATTGACCTGTCAAAAGCCTTTGATATGGTCAACCATAACTTACTTCTAGAGAAACTAAAAGCCCATTCTCTTGATCCTCACGCTATACAGTGGTTCAGGTCTTATCTGGAAAATAGACAGCAAGCAGTGCTTTGGCATAACAATCTGTCTTCACTACTCCCAGTAAATATTGGAGTACCCCAAGGCTCCATCTTAGGTCCCCTACTCTTTTCCTTATTTATCAACAATCTACACATGAATATACCTCAAACTACCTGCATTCAATATGCAGACCACTCCACCTTAATCTGTGCAGCCAAGAATATAGCCTCTCTTCACTCCCTCACCCAAACCGTTTTTCATAATGTTGAAAACTGGTTTATGCAACACTGCCTCCTCCTCCTCAATCCCAAAAAACTAAACTACTCATTTTTACTCCAACTCATAAATTACCTAGTCCATTCTTCTCTATAACCTCTAACAATGGCACCAGCATAACCCCAGATACTACAACCCACCTACTAGGTGTAACAATTGATAATCGATTTAGCTTTGATGACCACATCAACTCCACCATAAAGTCTGTTAACAAAAAACTTGGTACCCTCTATAGAATTAAACCCTTCCTTACCCCTTCTACAAGGAAAACTATTGCCCAGACCCACCTCATTTCCACCCTTTTCTATGCCTCTGTTATATATACCAACCTATCCAAAAATAACCTCTCTAAACTCTCTACCTGTTATAACAGCATAGCTAGATTTGTCACATGCTCCCCCTTTAAAACTCACCACTGCAAAAACCTCAAATAACTCGAATGGCTAGAATTGCAAAACCACATTCTCTGTCAACAACTGCTCATCACTCAAAACATCCTATACCACCCCAATAACACCCCTATCCTCACCAATCTAACTACACCATATAAAAATCTAGCTACACTTCGCTCAGCTAATAAACTTCTAGTTTCCTCTTTTAAATCTAACAACAAAGCTGGTGATTCACTTTTCTCAAACACTGCAGGTAAAAACTGGAATCAGCTTCCCTCTGAATTATCAATCCTTGTTTCAACTACCATCTTTAAAAAAACATCTTAAAGAGCATCTGAAAACTCATTGGCTTTGTCCATGTACTAACCCAGACTGATATCCTTTTCCCCTTCCTGCTCTATTCCTCTAACCTTTGCCTCCAAAACTAATTATTATTCTTTTCTTCACAACATGATGATCAAATATAACTTCTTTTTTTCTTACCTGAGTTGTGCTCATAGCTTCTAGTAAGTTTGATATTGTTTAGTATAACTTTTACTAAAATTTTTATAATCTATAATTTTTAGTGTTCTGTTGAACAATGCTGTTTCTTTATTGTGCTTTTATTATGTCCTTGTATAATTTTATTTTGTCACTGTTTATGCTTGGAGCTTTTCTCCCCGGACCTCTACTGAAAATGGACATATAACCAGCTAGACTAGCCCGGTCAACAAATGTAAAAATAAAAAATAAAATAAATAAAATATAAGGTTATAGTGAATATATTGCTATTGTAACCATTACAAACTACAATATATAAGTATAGAGTGAGTACATTGCTAGTTTAACTGTGACAAACTAAAATATATAAGAACACAATGAGTATATTGCTGGTGTAACTGTGACAAACTAAAATATATAAGTACACAGTGAGTCCATTGCTAGTTTAACTGTGACAAACTACAATATATAAGTATACAGTGAGTTCATTGGTGGTTTAACTGTGACAAACTACAATATATAAGTGTACAGTGAATACATTGCTAGTGTAACTATGACAAACTACAGTACAGAAGTATGCAGTGAGTACATGGCTAGTCTAACTGTGACAAACTACAGTATATAAGTGTACAGACAGTACATTGCTAGTGTAAATGTGTCAAACTACAATATATAAGGTTACAGTGCATACATTGCTAGTGTAACCGTGACAAACTACAATATATAAGTATGCAGTGAGCACATTGCTATTCTAACTGTGACAAACTACAATATATAAGTATACAGAGAGTACATTGTAGTGTAACCATGACAAACCACAATATATAAGTATACAGTGAGTACACTGCCAGTTTAACTGTGACAGACTATAATATATAAGTGTACAGTCAGTACATTGCTAGTGTAACTTTGACAAACTAAAATACATAAGTATGCAGTGAGTACATTGTAGTGTAACTGTGACAAACTACAATATGTAAGCATACAGTGAGTACAACCCTAGTGTAACAGTGACACACTACAATATATAAGTATACAGTGAGTACATTGCTAATGTAACTGTGACAAACTACAATATATAAATATTCAGCGAGTACATTGCTAGTGTAAATGGTACAAACCACAATATATAAGTATACAGTGAGTACATTGCTGATGAAACGATGACAAACTACAATATATAGGTATACAGTAATTACAAAGCTAGGGTAATTCTGACAAACTACAATATACATGTACACAGTGAGTACATTGCAAGTGTAACTGTGACAAGCTACAATATATAAGTATACAGTGAGTACATTGCTAGTGTAACTGTGACAAACTACAGTATATAAGTATACAGTGAGAACATGGCTAGCGTAATTGTGACAAACTACAGTATATAAGTATACAGTGAGTACATTGCTAGAGTAAATGTGACAAACTACAATATATAAAGTTACAGTGAATATATTGCTATTGTAACCATTACAAACTACAATATATAAGTATATAGTGAGTACATTGCTAGTTTAACTGTGACAAACTACAATATATAAGTATACAGTGAGTACATTGCTAGTGTAACTGTGACAAACTACAATATATAAGTATACAGTGAGTACATTGCTAGTGTAACTGTGACAAACTACAATATGTAAGTATACAGTTAGAAAATTGCTAGATTAACTGTGACAAACTACAGTATATAAGTACACAGTGAGTGCATTGCTAGTTTAACTGTGACAAACTACAATATATGTGTACAGCCATTACATTAAAAGTGTAATTGTGACAAACTACAATATATAAGTACAGAGTGAGTACATTGCTAGTTTAACTGTGACAAAATGCAATATATAAGTGTACAGTGAGTACATTGCTAGTGTAACTGTGGCAAACTACAATATATAAGTATACAGTGAGTACATTGTAGTGTAACTGTGACACACTACAATATATAAGTATACAGTGAGTACACTGTAGTGTAACTGTGACTAACTGCAATTTATAAGTATACAGTGAGTACATTGCTAGTGTAACTGTGACAAACTACAATATATAAGTATACAGTGAGTACATTGCTAGTGTAACTGTGACAAACTACAATATATAAGTATACAGTGAGTACATTGCTTGTTTAACTATGACAAACTACAATATATAAGTATACAGTGAGTACATTTCTAGTGTAACTGTGGCAAACTACAATATATAAGTATACCGTGAGTACATTGTAGTGTAACTATGACAAACTACAATATATAAGTATGCAGTGAGTACATTGCTAGTGTAACTGTGACAAACTACAATATATAAGTAGACAGTGAGTACATTGCTAGTGTAACTGTGACAAACTACAATATATAAGTACAGTGAGTACATTGCTAGTTTAACTGTGACAAACTACAATATATAAGTGTACAGTGAGTACATTGTTAGTGCAACTGTGGCAAACTACAAAATATAAGTATACAGTGAGTACATTGCTAGTGTAACTGTGACAAACTACAATATATAAGTAGACAGTGAGTACATTGCTAGTGTAACTGTGACAAACTACAATATATAAGTACACAGTGAGTACATTGCTAGTTTAACTGTGACAAACTACAATATATAAGTGTACAGTGAGTACATTGCTAGTGCAACTGTGGCAAACTACAATATATAAGTATACAGTGAGTACATTGAAAGTGTAACTGTGACAAACTACAATATATAAGTACACAGTGAGTACATTGGTAGTTTAACTGAGACAACCTCCAATATATAAGTATACACTGAGGATGTTGCTAGTGTAACTGTGACAAACTACAGTATATAAGTACACAGTGAGTACATTGCTAGTTTAACTGTGACAAACTACAATATATGTGTACAGTCATTACATTGCCAGTGTAATTGTGACAAACTACAATATATAAGTACAGAGTGAGTACATTGCTAGTTTAACTGTGACAAACTACAATATATAAGTATACAGTGAGTACATTGTAGTGTAACTGTGACAAACTACAATATATAAGTATACAGTGAGTACATTGTTAGTGTAACTGTGACAAACTACAATATATAAGTATACAGTGAGTACATTGCTAGTGTAACTGTGACAAACTACAATATATAAGTATACAGTGAGTACATTGCTAGTGTAACTGTGACAAACTACAATATATAAGTATACAGTGAGTACATTGCTAGTGTAACTGTGACAAACTACAATATATAAGTATACAGTGAGTACATTGCTAGTTTAACTGTGACAAACTACAATATATAAGTATACAGTGAGTACATTGCTAGTTTAACTGTGACAAACTACAATATATAAGTATACAGTGAGTACATTGCTAGTGTAACTGTGACAAACTACAATATATAAGTATACAGTGAGTACATTGCTAGTGTATCTGTGACAAACTAGAATATATAAGTATACAGTGTGTACATTGCTAGTTTAACTATGACAAACTACAATATATAAGTATACAGTGAGTACATTGCTAGTGTAACTGTGACAAACTTCAATATATAATTATACAGTGAGTACATTGCTAGTGTAACTGTGACAAACTACAATATATAAGTATACAGTGAGTACATTGCTAGTGTAACTGTGGCAAACTACAATATATAAGTATACAGTGAGTACATTGTTAGTGCAACTGTGACAAACTACAATATATAAGTATACAGTGAGTACATTGCTAGTGTAACTGTGACAAACTACAATATATAAGTATACAGTGAGTACATTGCTAGTGTAACTGTGACAAACTACAATATATAAGTATACAGTGAGTACATTGCTAGTGTAACTGTGACAAACTACAATATATAAGTATACAGTGAGTACATTGCTAGTGTAACTGTGACAAACTACAATATATAAGTATACAGTGAGTACATTGCTAGTTTAACTGTGACAAACTACAATATATAAGTATACAGTGAGTACATTGCTAGTGTAACTGTGACAAACTACAATATATAAGTATACAGTGAGTACATTGCTAGTTTAACTGTGACAAACTACAATATATAAGTATACAGTGAGTACATTGCTAGTGTAACTGTGACAAACTACAATATATAAGTACACAGTGAGTACATTGCTAGTTTAACTGTGACAAACTACAATATATAAGTGTACAGTGAGTACATTGCTAGTGTAACTGTGACAAACTACAATATATAAGTATACAGTGAGTACATTGCTAGTGTAACTGTGACAAACTACAATATATAAGTATACAGTGAGTACATTGCTAGTGTAACTGTGACAAACTACAATATATAAGTATACAGTGAGTACATTGCTAGTGTAACTGTGGCAAACTACAATATATAAGTATACAGTGAGTACATTGTAGTGTAACTGTGACAAACTACAATATGTAAGCATACAGTGAGTACATTGCTAGTGTAACTGTGACACACTACAATATATAAGTATACAGTGAGTACATTGTAGTGTAACTGTGACAAACTACAATATATAAGTATACAGTGAGTACATTGCTAGTGTAACTGTGACAAACTACAATATATAAGTATACAGTGAGTACATTGCTAGTGTAACTGTGACAAACTACAATATATAAGTATACAGTGAGTACATTGCTAGTTTAACTATGACAAACTACAATATATAAGTATACAGTGAGTACATTTCTAGTGTAACTGTGACAAACTACAATATATAAGTATACAGTGAGTACATTGCTAGTGTAACTGTGACAAACTACAATATATAAGTATACAGTGAGTACATTGCTAGTGTAACTGTGACAAACTACAATATATAAGTATACAGTGAGTACATTGCTAGTGTAACTGTGACAAACTACAATATATAAGTATACAGTGAGTACATTGCTAGTGTAACTGTGACAAACTACAATATATAAGTATACAGTGAGTACATTGTAGTGTAACTGTGACAAACTACAATATATAAGTATACAGTGAGTACATTGCTAGTGTAACTGTGACAAACTACAATATATAAGTATACAGTGAGTACATTGCTAGTGTAACTGTGACAAACTACAATATATAAGTATACAGTGAGTACATTGCTAGTTTAACTGTGACAAACTACAATATATAAGTATACAGTGAGTACATTGCTAGTGTAACTGTGACAAACTACAATATATAAGTATACAGTGAGTACATTGCTAGTGTAACTGTGACAAACTACAATATATAAGTATACAGTGAGTACATTGCTAGTGTAACTGTGACAAACTACAATAAATTAGTATACAGTGAGTACAATGCTAGTGTAATTGTGTCAAACTGCAATATATAAGTATACAGTGAGTACATTGCTAGTGTAACTGTGACAAACTACAATATGTAAGTATATAGTGAGTACATTACTAGTGTAACTGTGACAAACTACAATATGTAAGTATACAGTGAGTACATTGCTAGTTTAACTGTGACAAACTACAATATATAAGTATACAGTGAGTACATTGCTAGTGTAACTGTGACAAACTACAATATATAAGTATACAGTGAGTACATTGCTAGTGTAACTGTGACAAACTACAATATATAAGTATACAGTGAGTACATTGCTAGTGTAACTGTGACAAACTACAATATATAAGTATACAGTGAGTACATTGCTAGTGTAACTGTGACAAACTACAATATATAAGTATACAGTGAGTACATTGCTAGTGTAACTGTGACAAACTACAATATATAAGTATACAGTGAGTACATTGCTAGTGTAACTGTGACAAACTACAATATATAAGTATACAGTGAGTACATTGCTAGTGTAACTGTGACAAACTACAATATATAAGTATACAGTGAGTACATTGCTAGTTTAACTGTGACAAACTACAATATATAAGTATACAGTGAGTACATTGCTAGTGTAACTGTGACAAACTACAATATATAAGTATACAGTGAGTACATTGCTAGTTTAACTGTGACAAACTACAATATATAAGTATACAGTGAGTACATTGCTAGTTTAACTGTGACAAACTACAATATATAAGTATACAGTGAGTACATTGCTAGTGTAACTGTGACAAACTACAATATATAAGTATACAGTGAGTACATTGCTAGTTTAACTGTGACAAACTACAATATATAAGTATACAGTGAGTACATTGCTAGTGTAACTGTGACAAACTACAATATATAAGTATACAGTGAGTACATTGCTAGTGTAACTGTGACAAACTACAATATATAAGTATACAGTGAGTACATTGCTAGTGTAACTATGACAAACTACAAAATATAAGTATACAGTGAGTACATTGCTAGTGTAACTGTGACAAACTACAATATATAAGTATACAGTGAGTACATTGCTAGTGTAACTGTGACAAACTACAATATATAATTATACAGTGAGTACATTGCTAGTGTAACTGTGACAAACTACAATATATAAGTATACAGTGAGTACATTGCTAGTGTAACTGTGACAAACTACAATATATAAGTATACAGTGAGTACATTGCTAGTGTAACTGTGACAAACTACAATATATAAGTATACAGTGAGTACATTGCTAGTGTAACTGTGACAAACTACAATATATAAGTATACAGTGAGTACATTGCTAGTGTAACCGTGACAAACTACAATATATAAGTATACAGTGAGTACATTGCTAGTGTAACTGTGACAAACTACAATATATAAGTATACAGTGAGTACATTGCTAGTGTAACTGTGACAAACTACAATATATAAGTATACAGTGAGTACATTGCTAGTGTAACTGTGACAAACTACAATATATAAGTATACAGTGAGTACATTGCTAGTGTAACTGTGACAAACTACAATATATAAGTACACAGTGAGTACATTGCTAGTTTAACTGTGACAAACTACAATATATAAGTGTACAGTGAGTACATTGCTAGTGTAACTGTGACAAACTACAATATATAAGTATACAGTGAGTACATTGCTAGTGTAACTGTGACAAACTACAATATATAAGTATACAGTGAGTACATTGCTAGTGTAACTGTGACAAACTACAATATATAAGTATACAGTGAGTACATTGCTAGTGTAACTGTGACAAACTACAATATATAAGTATACAGTGAGTACATTGCTAGTGTAACTGTGACAAACTACAATATATAAGTATACAGTGAGTACATTGCTAGTGTAACTGTGACAAACTACAATATATAAGTATACAGTGAGTACATTGCTAGTGTAACTGTGACAAACTACAATATATAAGTGTACAGTGAGTACATTGCTAGTGCAACTGTGGCAAACTACAATATAAAAGTATGCAGTGAGTACATTGTAGTATAACTGTAACAAACTGCAATTTATAAATATACAGTGATTACACTGCTAGTGTAACTGTGACAAACTACAATATATAAGTATACAATAAGTACATTGCTAGTGTAACTGTGACAAACTACAATATATAAGTATACAGTGAGCACATTGCTAGTGTAACTGTGATAAACTACAGTATATAAGTATACAGTGAGTACCTTGCTAGTGTAACTGTGACAAACTACAATATATAAGTATACAGTAAGTACACTGTTAGTGTAACTGTGACAAACTACAATATATAAGTATACAGTGAGTACATTGCTAGTGTAACTGTGACAAACTACAATATATAAGTATACAGTGAGTACATTGCTAGTGTAACTGTGACAAACTACAATATATAAGTATACAGTGAGTACATTGCTATTGTAACTGTGACAAACTACAATATATAAGTATACAGTGAGTACATTGCCAGTTTAACTGTGAAAAACTACAATATACAAGTATACAGTGAGTACATTGCTAGTGTAACTGTGACTAAGTACAATATATAAGTATACAGTGAGTACATTGCTAGTGTAACTGTGACAAACTACAATATATAAGTATACAGTGAGTACATTGCTAGTTTAACTGTGACAAACCGCAATATATAAGTACACAGTGAGTACATTGCTATTGTAACTGTGAAAAACTACAATATATAAGAACTCAGTGAGTACATTGCCAGCGTAACTGGTACAAACTACAATATATAAGTATACAGTGAGTACATTGCTAGTGTAACTGTGAGAAACTGCAATAAATTAGTATACAGTGAGTACAATGCTAGTGTAATTGTGTCAAACTACAATATATAAGTATACAGTGAGTACATTGCTAGTGTAACTGTGACAAACAACAATATGTAAGCATACAGTGAGTACATAGCTAGTGAAACTGTGACACACTACAATATATAAGTATACAGTGAGTACATTGCTAGTGTAACTGTGACAAACTACAATATATAAGTATACAGTGAGTACATTGCTAGTGTAACTGTGACAAACTACAATATATAAGTATACAGTGAGTACATTGCTAGTGTAACTGTGACAAACTACAATATATAAGTATACAGTGAGTACATTGCTAGTGTAACTGTGACAAACTGCAATATATAAGTATACAGTGAGTACATTGCTAGTGTAACTGTGACAAACTACAATATATAAGTATACAGTGAGTACATTGCTAGTTTAACTGTGACAAACTACAATATATAAGTATACAGTGAGTACATTTCTAGTGTAACTGTGACAAACTACAATATATAAGTATACAGTGAGTACATTGCTAGTGTAACTGTGACAAACTACAATATATAAGTATACAGTGAGTACATTGCTAGTGTAACTGTGACAAACTACAATATATAAGTATACAGTAAGTACATTGCCAGCGTAACTGGTAAAAACTACAATATATAAGTATACAGTGAGTACATTGCTAGTGTAACTGTGACAAACTACAATATATAAGTATACAGTGAGTACATTGCTAGTGTAACTATGACAAACTACAATATATAAGTATACAGTGAGTACATTGCTAGTGTAACTCTGACAAACTACAATATATAAGTATACAGTGAGTACATTGCTAGTGTAACTGTGACAAACTACAATATATAAGTATACAGTGAGTACATTGCTAGTTTAACTGTGACAAACTACAATATATAAGTATACAGTGAGTACATTGCTAGTGTAACTGTGACAAACTACAATATATAAGTATACAGTGAGTACATTGCTAGTTTAACTTGTGACAAACTACAATATATAAGTATACAGTGAGTACATTGCTAGTGTAACTGTGACAAACTACAATATATAAGTATACAGTGAGTACATTGCTAGTGTAACTGTGACAAACTACAATATATAAGTATACACTGAGTACACTGCTAGTGTAACTGTGACAAACTACAATATATAAGTATACAGTGAGTACATTGCTAGTGTAACTGTGACAAACTACAATATATAAGTATACAGTGAGTACATTGCTAGTTTAACTGTGACAAACTACAATATATAAGTATACAGTGAGTACATTGTTAGTGTAACTGTGACAAACTACAATATATAAGTATACAGTGAGTACATTGCTAGTGTAACTGTGACAAACTACAATATATAAGTATACAGTGAGTACATTGCTAGTGTAACTGTGACAAACTACAATATATAAGTATACAGTGAGTACATTGCTAGTGTAACTGTGACAAACTACAATATATAAGTATACAGTGAGTACATTGCTAGTGTAACTGTGACAAACTACAATATATAAGTATACAGTGAGTACATTGCTAGTGTAACTGTGACAAACTACAATATATAAGTATACAGTGAGTACATTGCTAGTGTAACTGTGACAAACTACAATATATAAGTATACAGTGAGTACATTGCTAGTGTAACTGTGACAAACTACAATATATAAGTATACAGTGAGTACATTGCTAGTGTAACTGTGACAAACTACAATATATAAGTATACAGTGAGTACATTGCTAGTGTAACTGTGACAAACTGCAATATATAAGTATACTGTGAGTACATTGCTAGTGTAACTGTGACAAACTACAATATATAAGTATACAGTGAGTACATTGCTAGTGTAACTGTGACAAACTACAATATATAAGTATACAGTGAGTACATTGCTAGTGTAACTGTGACAAACTACAATATATAAGTATACAGTGAGTACATTGCTAGTTTAACTGTGACAAACTACAATATATAAGTATACAGTGAGTACATTGCTAGTGTAACTGTGACAAACTACAATATATAAGTATACAGTGAGTACATTGCTAGTGTAACTGTGACAAACTACAATATATAAGTATACAGTGAGTACATTGCTAGTTTAACTGTGACAAACTACAATATATAAGTATACAGTGAGTACATTGCTAGTGTAACTGTGACAAACTACAATATATAAGTATACAGTGAGTACATTGTTAGTGTAACTGTGACAAACTACAATATATAAGTATACAGTGAGTACATTGCTAGTGTAACTGTGACAAACTACAATATATAAGTATACAGTGAGTACATTGCAAGTGTAACTGTGACAAACTACAATATATAAGTATACAGTGAGTACATTGCTAGTGTAACTGTGACAAATTACAGTATATAAGTATACAGTGAGTACATTGCTAGTGTAACTGTGACAAACTACAATATATAAGTATACAGTGAGTACATTGCTAGTGTAACTGTGACAAACTACAATATATAAGTATACAGTGAGTACATTGCTAGTGTAACTGTGACAAACTACAATATATAAGTATACAGTGAGTACACTGCTAGTGTAACTGTGACAAACTACAATATATAAGTATACAGTGAGTACATTGCTAGTGTAACTGTGACAAACTACAATATATAAGTATACAGTGAGTACATTGCTAGTTTAACTGTGACAAACTACAATATATAAGTATACAGTGAGTACATTGCTAGTGTAACTGTGACAAACTACAATATATAAGTATACAGTGAGTACATTGCTAGTGTAACTGTGACAAACTACAATATATAAGTATACAGTGAGTACATTGCCAGTGTAACTGTGACAAACTACAATATATAAGTGTACAGTGAATACATTGCTAGTGTAACTGTGACAAACTACAATATATAACTATACAGTGAGTACATTGCTAGTGTAACTGTGACAAACTACAATATATAAGTATACAGTGAGTACATTGCTAGTGTAACTGTGACAAACTACAATATATAAGTATACAGTGAGTACATTGCTAGTGTAACTGTGACAAACTACAGTATATAAGTATACAGTGAGTACATTGCTAGTTTAACTGTGGCAAACTACAATATATAAGTATACAGTGAGTACATTGCTAGTGTAACTGTGACAAACTACAATATATAAGTATACAGTGAGTACATTGCTAGTTTAACTATGACAAACTACAATATATAAGTACAGTGAGTACATTGCTAGTGTAACTGTGACAAACTACAATATATAAGTATACAGTGAGTACATTGCTAGTTTAACTGTGACAAACTACAATATATAAGTATACAGTGAGTACATTGCTAGTGTAACTGTGACAAACTACAATATATAAGTATACAGTGAGTACATTGCTAGTGTAACTGTGACAAACTACAATATATAAGTATACAGTGAGAACATTGCTAGTGTAACTGTGACAAACTACAATATATAAGTATACAGTGAGTACATTGCTAGTGTAACTGTGACAGACAGCAATATATAAGTATACAGTGAGTACATTGCTAGTGTAACTGTGAAAAACTACAATATATATGTATACAGTGAGTACATTGCTTGTGTAACTGTGACAAACTACAATATATAAGTATACAGTGAGTACATTGCTAGTGTAACTGTGACAAACTACAATATATAAGTATACAGTGAGTACATTGCTAGTGTAACTGTGACAAACTACAATATATAAGTATACAGTGAGTACATTGCTAGTTTAACTATGACAAACTACAATATATAAGTATACAGTGAGTACATTGCTAGTGTAACTGTGACAAACTACAATATATAAGTATACAGTGAGTACATTGCTAGTGTAACTGTGACAAACTACAATATATAAGTATACAGTGAGTACATTGCTAGTTTAACTGTGACAAACTACAATATATAAGTATACAGTGAGTACATTGCTAGTGTAACTGTGACAAACTACAATATATAAGTATACAGTGAGTACATTGCTAGTGTAACTGTGACAAACTACAATATATAAGTATACAGTGAGTACATTGCTAGTGTAACTGTGACAAACTACAATATATAAGTATACAGTGAGTACATTGCTAGTGTAACTGTGACAAACTACAATATATAAGTATACAGTGAGTACATTGTAGTGTAACTGTGACAAACTACAATATATAAGTATACAGTGAGTACATTGCTAGTGTAACTGTGACAAACTACAATATATAAGTATACAGTGAGTACATTGCTAGTGTAACTGTGACAAACTACAATATATAAGTATACAGTGAGTACATTGCTAGTGTAACTGTGACAAACTACAATATATAAGTATACAGTGAGTACATTGCTAGTGTAACTGTGACAAACTACAATATATAAGTATACAGTGAGTACATTGCTAGTTTAACTGTGACAAACTACAATATATAAGTATACAGTGAGTACATTGCTAGTGTAACTGTGACAAACTACAATATATAAGTAGACAGTGAGTACATTGCTAGTGTAACTGTGACAAACTACAATATATAAGTACACAGTGAGTACATATGTCCTAATTTTCAGTAGAGGCCCGAGGAGAAAACTACAATATATACTATACTTTTACAGTAGATACAGATTTAACTAACAACTGTGGCAAACTTCAATATATCAAGAGGTCAAACAGTGAAAACACATTGAAAGTGTAACTGTGACAAAGAAACTACAAAGTCAAATGAATGTACAGTGAGTACCTGGTGGTTTAACTGAGACAACCTACAATATTTAAGTATACAGTGAAGGACGTTGCTTCGATGCTTTGGGCAACTACAGTATATGGGCACACAGTTGGTACATTGCTAATTTAATTATGACGAAACTACAATATATGTGTACAGTCATTGCCACCAATTGAAACAGCGATAAACTACAATATATAAGTACAAGCGTGGTACATTGCTAGTTTAACTGTGACGAAATGCAATGTAAATTGTACAGTGAGTAATTTGGGTTAATTACAAACTAATAATGTTACGTGAAATCATTTAACTTTT
>NC_056726.1:1525099641-1525180549 GCF_019279795.1 Protopterus annectens
AGACAGCAACCAAGCTGTGCTTTTTGAGGCACTGGCACAGGTTTCCACCCCTAAATCACCACAGATTAGCCAATTTTACTAGTTCTACAACAGAACCTAGTCTATCTAGCCAACCCTCCACCATTCATTACAGAATACACCTGACAAAATGGAAGGTCAGTTTCCCACCGTTTCTGCAGCCAGCCTGATTGACACGAGCATCTTAAGGCAATGTAGCAATTGTCTCTTGTATACAGACAACTTACTACTCCTAAAACATGCAAATACAATATGTGAGAGATGTACCTATACTATCGATCTGGAATCAATGCTCTCTCTCACGTAACAACAAACTAAATATCAAACAGGTTGTTCGCACCTACACTCCACCTCCCACAGATAACAGGCGCACAACACATAAACCCACATATGTGGAGGTACTCACTAGAAATATACCAAAAGAGGAAAGGCCTCCCAAGTGCAAACCTTCTGCACACAATACCATTCCAACAGCACCCACTACACAAAATAACACATGCATCAGTGTCTCACCCAATAAGCCCCTAAGGCAAAACATATCTAAACCAAATGTCTTGGTCATAGGTAATTCACAGATGTCCCCCTCACTAGGTTGGACAAGGAGAAGGTCACAGTCAGCAGCCTGTCTGATGCTAGGATCTGGCAAATCACTCAGAAATTCAAGTCTCTCAACAACAAGTACTGTTACGAATCTTATCATAGCCCATGTTGGAGTGAATGACTTGAGACGTACTTCTATGAACTATATGAAGACAGACATAATGGAGCTTTCAGATTATGTGTCCCAAGCAGGCATGTTCCTAGCCCTAAGCAGCATTCTTCCCTCACCCAGGATGATGCCACAATACAAACAAAAAATGATTGACTTCAACAACTGGCTTAGCTTCTGGTATCAGTGTCGGGGGATTCAGTATCTACAGCCATGGGATGATACATTTGATGGATCACTCTGTTTTGCCAGAGTTGGTCTTCACCTGTCACCTCTAGGCTGTAGGTTGCCGGCAAAGGTACTTGCCTCACCCATAGTGCCTTTCTTAGGCAATGGCATAACAATAAAATTCCCCACATAAATATATCCTCCACAAACAAACTCACGGTTATACTGCTTAATGCTAGGACAGCCTAAATAAGAAACTGCACTCACTTGAATCACTTATCACCCTGGAAGATGCTGGTGTCTGTGCAGTCACAGAGGTTTGGTTCAAGGACTCAGAGAGTACCTCAGCCATGTAAGGCTACAATGCATTCCACACGGTCAGACCGCACAACAGACATGAAAAAGACAAAGGGAGGAGGACTATCCATCTTCATTAAAGACATATACACCTCTAGACTGGCTAAACAGTATAACGCCCTAGAGTTAATCCAAGTCCAGCTAACTATAGGAAAGACCCCCTCTCCACAACATTGTTAGCTGTAGGTCCCCCACCATGAACCAAGAAACCACACAGCCTACCTGGGCCTACTTGACTCACTCTCAGTACAGCCAAACACTCTGGACATGGGTGACTTTAACTATCCTTCCATCAACTGGGTAACATATATGACCACAAACATGCTCACCCAAATGTTCCTGGACTTTGTTACTACAAATGCCCTGGAGCAGATAGTCAGCACCACCACAAGGGGCTCTAACATCCTTGACATAGTGCTCACCAACATGGTGGATCATTGCACCACCCCATGTGTTCCTGGTGAAGTCTTATTATAAATCACAAGGGATAATTGGCTAGGCTTAAAATGGCTAATAAGGGCAGTTAGCTTAGTACCAATCTATGAACCTATCAGTCTCATTTGGTCGTACCTGACCACCTTTAGGAGCAAAAAGGTTAAAGAAATTCTCCAAAGCAAACTATTGCTTACTGAGCAATGGGGTCAGTGGTTTCAGACCCCTGCCAACACTGACAGCGATGCCCCTATACTATCGCCTACTGAGCGATGGCATCAATAATATGAGACCCACACCAACAATGACAGTGATACCCCCTATACTATTGCCTACTGAGTGATGGCATCAATAGTATGAGACCCACACAAACACTGACAACGATGCCCCCTATACTGAGGTGTACACAAATGTCCTGTATAAACATTTATATAAATGTATAGACTCAGCCATACCGGAACAGATCAAATCAAGATAATAAGCCAGCCTGGTGGACATCCAGCATAAATAAGTTATACAATAAGAGAAAACAACTTCTGTCAAAAAACAGCACAGCATAGTCCCAGCAAAGGAAGAACTCCACCCAAAGCATAAGTAAACATATTAGACATTTGTGAAGTCCTCTAAAGCTAATTATGAAACTAAATTAGCATCCCTAGCTAAGGAAAATCAGAAAGCATTCTTTAGCTACATCCAAAATCTAAAAGAGAAGGCCCAGCTTTGTGCCGCACTAGCTGGATGGTAACACTTATACTGAACTTGAAGACATCGCCAACTTGCTAGTAGACAGTTTTGGCAAAAACTTCACTCCCTGTCCCCACCAACCATACCCCATAACATACCTGTCACCAGTCCTCTGCCTAGTATCTCTAGCGAGCAGGTCATAGTCACGCTCTCCAAGCCAAAAACACAACCTATATGGGACCAAACAACATTCCAGGCTGCTTATTAATTGGTCTAAAGACCAGTAAGCAGGAGCTGCTCTTCAATCTCACTCTAAGCACTGGCTTTGTCCCAGTTGAGTAGAAAACAGCAACCATAATCCCCTTACACAAAGGTGGTCCCTCAAGTGACCCCGGGAACTATAGACCCATAAGCCTAACCAGCCTTATCTGCAAGGCCATTGACAGAATCATCATGAACCTTATCAACAAGGACATAGGTGACCTACAAACTCTTGATCTGACCCAGTTTGGCTTCATTAAGGGCAGATCTTGCCTGCTAAACCTGGTTGACTTCTTCGAGAATGACACCAAGGCTATGGAGGAAGGCAAAAACAGTTCAAAGTGTCTGTTTTGACCTAGCCAACCCCTTTGACACACTCCCTCACTCAGGCATCATTGAGAAACTCACTCAGCTGAGGTTTACCCCTTACATCACTAGATGGATTGCCAAATGGCTCACAAACAGAGCACACACAGTCAAAATGGGGGATGCCAACTCTACTAGCACACCTGTTACCAGTGGTTTTCCACAGGCATCTGTGCTAGGCTCCCTACTGTTTGGTATCTATTTTTCAGAAGTCCTGGTGAAAATAGATGGTCTGTGGCCTACGAAGTTCGCTGATGACTGCAAACTGGGTGCAGTCATCGAATCCCCCAACGTTGTCAACATACTGCAAAATGGGCTTACACAGACAAATGACTGGTATCAAAGTTACAGCCATAAACTAAACGCAAAAAATGCATTATTATCTCGTTCAGCAAAGGAGAACCCCCTAAAAATTACAGTATTAATAATAACCCCCCCCTAAATTCAAACCCAGTGGTGACAAATTTTGGAACACAAGTTGATAGCAGTCATAATTTTTATCATCAGGTGTCCACAGTAGTAAGGAAGATCTTTTATGTTGCACACCTCATAAGCAAGGGTATAACATCCAAAGATAAGGAGGTTTTAACTCCCCTGTACTCGTCTCTCATCAGACCAATAATAGAGTACAACGCCCCCTTTTGTATGTAGCAAACCAGGCATTTGCAGCAACTGGCGAGACCTTAGAGGCTTCTCACCAAGAAAATTCAGGGCCTACAACACATGACCTACATGGACAGACTGAAGGCCCTATCAATTTACTTAGTATCGTATAGACTGCTTAGAGGTGACTTGTGCCTGGGCTACAGAGTAGTCTCAGACCATGCCTTGATGAAGCTGCTACACATCTGCAAATCCAAGGGTTCAAGATTCACTCACTCTAGGGATCTTAACCTAACATGCGATATTAACAAGACATGCTAGAGAGACAGATGTGTCTCCCAGAAGTTGCCACTTTTCTGGAACAAACTCCCAATTCAAGTAAAACAGAGCTACTCAATGACCCTATTTAAGTGTATGTCTTCCAACAAGATGATTATGGAAAAGGAATTGGAAAATATATTTCATATGTTTGAAATGAGGGGATATCCAGTTTCTATGTTACTTCCCATAACTAAATTAGTTAAAAAAGAATGGGGAAAAAAGTATCTACCTTTGCTAGGAAAACCTTTTACTAACAATAAGAAAGCAAATTACAATAATAAAATAATTTGTGTGATTATGTACAGTCCCTACACAAGTGTTATTAAAGAAATTTTAATGAAACATTGGAATATTTTAACTTTATCGGAGGATGTAGGGAAGATTGTGGGAACTATTCCGAAATATGTTTACAAGACATCTGGTAACATCAAAAATATGTTGGAAAGGAAAAAAGTTAAGAAAACAAAAGACAGGGACAAAAAAGGAACAAAGAAATGTGGGGCGTGCAATCAGTGTAAATTTATTAACGAAATTTCAACAATAAAGTTGGATAACATCTGTAGGACTAGATTGGTTAGTTTAGAAGGAAATTGCAATACCACTAGGGTTGTTTACATCGCCCTATGCACTGTTTGCAGCGCATACTACATTGGGAAGACTGAAAGAAAATTAAAAACTAGGATCTATGAGCACTATTATAAGATCAAAAAACAAGATTGCAACAACGCGCTCAGTAAACATGTTTTTGAAAAAGGGCAGGAACATACTTTTGTTTTTAGTATTATTGACCACATTGATTTTAAAAACTGTGAGGGTAATTGGAAAGTTTTTCTAGGACTATTAGAAAGTAAATGGCAAATGTATTGTGATGCCACTAGTAGTCCTGGATTAAACGACCACATTAGTATCAAACCATTTTTATTAATGGAATGAATTTAGTATTTTAGTACTATATGTATGTATAGGCACTTGTTGGTCCATATTTTGAAGGATTTTTAAGTAAATATTTTCTTATGTGCATTTTTTAAAGTATTTTTCCTATGTACATTTATTTATTATTTTTTATGTACATACATTATTTCACTATGCAATTCCTTGAAATTTCTTAGAAATTCCTCATGTTTTTCTAAAAAACATTTTCATGAATATTTTCATGAATAAATTCTAGAATATTTTTAGCATATTTATAAGACTTGTAACTAGCAGTTTTTAGATATTCATAGTTAATTATTTAGGCAATAGGATTGATTGGTTAGGGATACTGTTTACATCCAATGAATTTTTGGCGCCAAAATCAACTATAAAAAGCTATTGAGTATTATGTTTGTGGTTCTGATGAAATCTGCCTTTCTTGCAGATGAAAGCGCTTAACCAGGGAGGAACTACATGTTGTTTTAAGGCTGTTTCAAGGCTGTGTTAACCTGAGAAGAACTGTTCGTGTTCCAGTATTTGTGTGGATTAAAGTGTATTTTTTTACTCGCTTGTTCAAGCTGTGGTTTCTTTGGGACTTCCACAAGGATTGGCATCCTTTTGGTATTTTCCTATTTAAGTGTAGCCTGGACAACTGGATGGGACACTGTACGTTTATACTGGGGGGTTTACCTGTATCCCTCTTAAACAGGGACACTGTACGTTTATACTGGGGGGTTTACCTGTATCCCTCTTAAACAGGGACACTGTACGTTTATACTGGGGGGTTTACCTGTATCCCTCTTAAACAGGGACACTGTACGTTTATACTGGGGGGTTTACCTGTATCCCTCTTAAACAGGGACACTGTACGTTTATACTGGGGGGTTTACCTGTATCCCTCTTAAACAGGGACACTGTACGTTTATACTGGGGGGTTTACCTGTATCCCTCTTGAACAGGGACACTGTACGTTTATACTGGGGGGTTTACCTGTATCCCTCTTAAACAGGGACACTGTACGTTTATACTGGGGGGTTTACCTGTATCCCTCTTAAACAGGGACACTGTACGTTTATACTGGGGGGTTTACCTGTATCCCTCTTAAACAGGGGCAGCAGGTGCTGATCTTAGATTTGCAAGCAAACAGAGACCCCACATGTTGGTCCATAAGGGAACAAAGGCATAACATGGCTAGGCTTGTAGAGGCCTTGGGGCCAATAGCCTAGTCAAGTCTTTTCATCCTATGATCCTATGATATTTAAAATGTGTCTGTTCCTATTTTTGGGTCTTTACCCCCCCCCTTATTATTTAAGGCTTTATCCAGATTTATTGTGTTAGGAAGTTGACAGGTATTACTTATGTTAGCAGTAAAGCCAATTAACAAATATCATTTGTTTGAGCACTTGATGTTAAATGGCATGCTTGCTCACAATAAATAAAAAACTTTTTGGCAATGTCTAGGGGACACATAATTTACGGGAACTGGGGAACATGACTCAAGTGTGCGGTAAACTTTTTTCAAAGTTAATACAATGCAACTTTGTTAAAAAACTGACAAGTCATAAATTCAAAGCAGCAAATCAACACACAACTTAGGAAATGCAGGGATGATGATGCTTATGAAAGGCTTTCAAACAACTCTGTAGAACATTTTGCGAGGGGAGAACGGATGCAATAATAATTTGCTTAAGCAAAAGTATAAGTGGATAGATGCCAGCTCCTAGTGATTTAGATGGCAGTAAATAGATGCTCAGAGTTTGTCAATTATTAAGTGTATTACCTACATCTAGTACATTTACAGTGCACATTTGTCTCCTGTAAACTGGCTAAACCGGGGTTACGTGAATTTCAGGGAGCAACTGCCTCCATCTGTGGTGCACTTATAATCTATTCATTGTCCTGAGACATGGATGTCAGCAGCAGAGAGGTTTTAAACTGCAAAGTGCAAAACGATTTTATAAATGTTTGCACAAGCTTCAGCATGTCTCATACAAGCATGGGTGTGTGTGTGTGTGTGTGTGTGTGTGTGTGTGTGTGTGTGCGCAGACACGCATGCATGCACACACACACACACACACACACACACACACACACACACACACACACACACACACACACACACACACACACACACACACATGCACACACACACACACACACACACACACACACACACACACACACACACACACACAGACACACAGACATGCGCAGACACGCACGTATGCACACACACACACACACACAAAAAAAACACTCACACTCCACAGAACGTATATGTGCTTTTAATACTTAATTAAAGTTGAAGTGCAAAGAAAGGGTAGAAGTAACATTTGCCTTTACTATGACCACAAGCATTACAGCATATTACATTTTTTGTTTGTTTGTTCTCAGTTGAACACATTCTAGCACTGGTCATTATTATGCTCACCCCAAATGCACTTTGTTGCCCCGAAATCCCTGAGCATGCTGTTATTATTAGAGCAATCCAATCAGTTCAGGCAGATTCCAGTAGTAGTCCTCGAGACCGGGCTTGTTGATGAGATGTCTTCTTCAGTTGGCTGCCGCAGTGCCGCAAATCATCATGGGTTGGCTGCAGCTGTTAAACTATGTTTTTCTCACCTGAGTTTTCGACGAGTCTGACAGGCAGTCAGGCACTACCTCATGAAGCTGATGTCATCATGCACACCCCTACACGTTCATGACATCATCACATTGTGGGATAAGCTGGTGATGGATGATGACATCAGCCATAACTAAAAATTGCTTAAAAAAAAAGAACAAAGTCAGGATTTGGAGGGGCCACTGGGGAATTTGTGGCACCTCAGTATTTTGCCCTCAAAATCAGTAAATTCCAAGGAATTTGGTACTGTTGAGAGGAATACATGGCAAAAAGATGTTAATACTTTTAGCCAGAAGATGGACACAGCATCCACAAACATTTATCTTGTGGGAAACTTGCTTAACCTTATCTCTGTCTCACTGGCAGTTACTTCATTCTGTAGCCTTTCTATTAGAATTTATTTGCTTTACCTTTTGCATCTAGTTGGGCATTCTTTAGTTTAACAGGCTATTTGTAAATATTTCTCCAGAACTTTTTAATTTCTTTGGGTTTAGTAGTGTCACAGTTGTTGCTGTTTTACTTCCCTATTCCCCTGAAGAACTTTTTAAGGTCATCCCAATAAAAAGAAGTTATGTACTCACCATAACGTTCCATGTTTGTAGTCCATCTCGCCATTCATTCTTACACAGGGGTTTGGAGCCAATCCTCAGCTCTGACTTGGCCTTTTTACAAGCGCAAAGTCTTCTAGTTGGCTCGTGGCTAGGTAGGTATCCCATGGTGCACCAGTGCAATACCCAGATCTTGTTTGCTGCTAACTAAAGAGAAACAACGAAAAACATGCAGAAAGAACTCAATAATAAAAGGTCTCCACTTAATAATAACAATTTTTCTGTCTCCAGATCCTTCCAGGATGGGCGTAGGAGGGTGGGTATGTAAGAATGAAGGGCGAGATGGACTACAAACAAGGAACGTTATGGTGAGTACATAACTTCATGTTCTGTAGCCCTATTTCACCTTCATTCTTACACATGGGATAGCATCCCTAGCACCTTATTCTTGGCTGGCTCAAGGAAAAATGCTCCTGAGTACCGTGGAACCAATGGATGCTCTACCCCTGGAGGTCAAATCCAATTTGTAATGAGTAATAAATGTGTGACAGGTAGCCCAAGTTGCTGCTGCACAGATATTATCCAATGGGACCTTGGCTTGAAAAGCTGCAGACATAGACTAAGATCTCGTAGAATGAGCCTTCATTTTGAAAGGTAAAGGCTTACCATCAGAAGAGTAAATGTAAGCTATACAGCTAGAGATCCAATTAGAGAGAGTCACTTTGGAAACTGGGAGACCTAATCTTGAGTCAGAGAAGGAAATAAATAATTGGTCTGACTTCCTGAATTCCTTGGTCCGGTGCAAATAAAAACGTAATTGTCTATGAACATACAACTGATTAAATCTGTATTCCGCTGCATTGGAATGATTGGGAAAGAACACCGGAAGCTCTATGGATTGGTTCAAAGTGTTATAGGAGCAGACCTTGGGGACAAAGGATGGATTAGTACGAAGAGATACTCTGTCTTTGTGAAATATCAAATACGGGGGTTTGACGGATAGTGCTTGTAACTCTGAAACTCTTCTAACAGATGTGATCACCACGAGAAACAAGGTCTTCCAAGACAGAAATTTCAAGGAAGACGAATGGGCTGGCTCAAAGGGTGGAGATGTTAATTTGGAGAGAACGAAATTCAAGTCCCATGAAGCAACCGGTTCCTGAAGGGGAGGTCTTAACAAAGTGGCACCTTTAAGGAAGGTCTTGCACAACCTATGTGACATCAGATTAGAATCTTATTGACCCAGATGAAAATTAGAAATCGCTGCCAACTGAACCCTGATTGTGGCAGCTGCAGATCCCTGGTGGAAAAGTTCAGACAAGAATTCCAATACTACCGGAACAGATGCAGTATAAGGGTCAACATTCCTTTCCTCAGCCCAGATAGAGAATCTCCCCCATTTACTGGTGCATAATGTCCTAGTAGAGGGTTTATGAGACGATGTAAGACGATGTAAGAACTAGAGTAGTCCAGTTTCAGAGTTTGCTGATCCCTGGGCTTTGTTTTAGTTCCTGTTACTGATTCATAGCCTTATTTGGAAGGAAGGAAGTTTCTTTGCTTACCAGTGGGAGTGGGAAGCACTGAGCAGCCTGTTTGTCCAATTTGGTGAGGTTTCAGCCAGAAACTAGTAGTCCATTGGTCGTTTTGGGCCAGTTCCTGGCTTTTTTCAGCCCCCTGCTACAAAACACGCTAAACGCGCGTTAGCGCGATTTAGCGCGGAGTTGCTACAGGAGCACACAAGAGCAGCGGCGGTTAATCAGGGTTAAACTATTCGGGCTACCTAAAGTCCACTCTTCAAATTTTCCCTTAAAACAGCCTTCCTTGAACTGTACTACTGATCTAACCTGCGTATCCTATAACTAAAAAGTTCATCTCTACTTGATTCCCAAGTAGACTATTCTCTGTCTGTAAAGCCTAGCACTTGCTCCTACAGTACTTTTCATCTTGATATAGCACTTTTATTATAGATAGTACCCCACCAGCCTAAAACCCCTTTCTCGATCACCCACATCCCCCGGAGTCTTTATAAGTTCTTTTTGTCTATTCCTTCTAGCATGTCGAGGGATCAGTTGCTAGTGTCCTCTCCTGCTCAGCTGGTGAACCTGGGAATATTGAGGCAATGTTACAATTGCCTCATGTACACAGACAACCCTCTCCTTCTCCCACAAAACACAAATACATGTGAGAGATGCAACTATACAGCCAAACTGGAGGCTGAGCTCTCTCAACATAGGACTGGCATGACCAGACAGGAGGAGAAGGTAACCACACACACCACATACCCAGTCTCACATAGTACTATCACAACTTCAAATCATACACATAAACACACAAAGACATACTCGGAGGCTCTGATCAAAAATCTGCCAAAACAGCAGAGGCCACCAAAGCAGACACCCAAACAACTACCACCTCAGGACACAACACATGCAACACATAGACCACACAGTCAGTGTGCCAAACAGTCACAGCCCTTAAGGCCAAACACAATGCCAGACACACTTGTCATTGGTGACTCCATAGTCAGACACACTGACGTCCCGCTCACCAGATTGAGTAAGGAGAAGGTCACAGTAAGCTGCCTGTCGGGCGCTAGAATCCGCCACATAATGCAAGCACTCAGGGCTCTCAACAGCGGGTACAAGTACGACTCAGTCATTGTCCACGCTGGTGTAAACGACCTGAGACGTACTTCCTTGGACTACATGAAAAGAGGCATTGAGGAGCTCTCTGATTATGTAGCCCAGGCAGGTATGACCCTGACCTTGAGCAGTATCCTACCTTCACCAAGAATGATGCCACAATACAGAGATAAGATGATCAGCTTTAATAATTGGCTTAAACTCTGGTGTCATTCAAAGGGGATCCAATGTTTGTCTGCCTGGGATGACATGCTGGACACGCCACGCTGCTTTGCAAGGGATGGCTTGCACCTGTCACCCCTGGGCTTCCGGATATTGGCAAAGGCTCTTGCCACCCCCATAGTGCCTTTTTTAGGCAAGGCTCAAATTCTAAACCTACCACCCTAGAACACAAAAAAGGAAAAAAACTAAGGGTAATGCTGCTCAATGCCAGAAGTCTCAACCTCAAGATGCACGCACTCGAGGCCCTTCTCAGTATGGAGAACATCGATGTCTGTGCTGTGACTGAAACCTGGTTCAAGGCTCCTGAGAGCACCCCAGCGCTATCAGGTTTTACCTCATATCATGCCCGCCCCAAAATCCAGACAACACCAAGAAAGGAGGGGTGTCCATATTCATCAAGGACACCCACACCTCAAGGTTGGTGGCAACGCACGATGCATCGGAGACCATCCAGGTGCAATTAACCATAGGCAAGACTGCTCTGCAATTTGTAGCATGTTACAGGCTACCCTCTCAAACTCAGGAAACTCACATAGCTTTCCTGAAAACACTGGAGGGGATAAATGTATCTCCAAACACCATCATACTAGGTGACTTCAACTACCCTAATATAGACTGGGATCACTACTCAAGCCCAAACACTCTAGCCCAAAGGTTCCTGGAGTTCATAAACTCAAATGCCATGGAACAACTAGTCACCATCCCCACAAGAGGTGAAAACATACTTGATCTCATCATCACGAACATGGGATCACAATGTTCAACACCAGAAGTATACCCCTCACTGGTGAGATCAGATCATAAACTAATCTCACTGGAGGTCCTCATCCCGCCCCCACCTGAGATAAAAAAGACCACAGTGAAGAACTTTTCAAAAGCCGACTTCACACTTCTAAAGACTAGTGTGGTCTCTTTTAAGGCCCCCGAGCTGGCGGTAAACATTATTCAAGCCGCTGAATCACTTACAAATGCCTTCTACCAGCACCTACAGGACTGCATGGATCAGGCAATCCCAAACAAAACAAAGACTCTTTGTAACAAAGGCAAGCGTCCAGTCTGGTGGACCCCAGCCATAAACAAGCTCTACAACAAAAGGAGGAAGCTACTACAAGATAGAGCAAAATCCTTAAAAGGTAAGACACCCTTGATCATTATAAGTAAAAAACTAAGAGCTCTCATAAAATCATCCAAGGCAAATTTTGAGAGAAAAATCGCTAAGGACTCAAAAGACAATCATAAGGCCTTCTTTAGCTATGTTAGAAACCTGGGAGGAAACTCCCAGATATGCTCAGAATTAGTTCAAAATGATGTGAAAATTACTGAACCTACAGACATTGCCAATATACTGGCTGACAGGTTCAGTGCAAACTTCTCCCCCCCCTCCCCCCCAAAAGGAGAGATATCTATACCCGAGGATTGTAGCCCCCCAAACATCTCTAACGCCCAGGTGAGAACTGCTCTCTCTAAGGCGAAAAACACAGCATCCATGGGACCGTATGGTGTCCCCGGCTGTGTGCTCCACGAACTCAATGAGGAATTAAACCCGCAGTTAGGACAGCTGTTTAATCTCAGCCTCACCTCAGGATACGTACCCAAGGAGTGGCACACAGCAACTGTGGTCCCACTTCACAAAGGCGGTGCCTCCACTGACCCTGGAAATTACCGTCCCATCAGCTTGACAAGCCTGATCTGCAAAGCCATGGAGAGGATCATAATGGAACTCATAAATAAAGACATAGGGAACTTGCAGACTTTGGATCCAACCCAGTTTGGCTTTGTCAAAGGCAGATCATGCCTTTTAAACTTGGTTGACTTTTTCGAAACAGTCACCAAGGCCATTGATGAGGGAAAGGCAGTCCATACAGCCTACCTCGACCTGGCAAAGGCTTTCGACACAATACCCCACTCAGGTATCATTGAAAAACTCATCAGCTTAAATGTAAACCCATACATCACAAGGTGGGTTGCAAACTGGCTAAGTGACAGAACCCACAGGGTCAGAGTTGCTGGTGCCATGTCAGACTCAAAGCCTGTCACAAGTGGTACCACAGGGCTCAGTCCTGGGACCACTCTTGTTCGGCATCTACTTTTCTGAAATACAAGCAAACACAGGAGGGTTATGGCTGACAAAGTTTGCAGATGACTGCAAACTGGACACCATAGTCGAAAACACATCTGACACAGATATCCTTCAGAAGGGTCTCACAGAAACGGATAACTGGTGCCAGAGCCATGGCCTAAAGCTAAACGCCAAGAAATGCATAGTCATACCCTTCGGGAAAAACAAGGTTACCCCTAGCTACCATATAGGTGGCAATCCACTGAGCACAGAAGAAGTTATCAGGGATCTGGGGACCCAGGTTGACAGTAACCTTTCATTTGACACTCACGTTGCTAAAGTAGTTAGGAAGACCTTCTACATTGCCCACCTGATCATGAAGGGATTCACATCTAGATCAAGGGAGGTCATCGTCCCCCTGTACTCATCACTCATCAGACCAATGATTGAGTACAATGCCCCATTCGGAATGTATCTGACCCAACACCTGCAGCAGCTGGAAAGGCCCCAAAAGTTCCTCACCAAAAGGATAAAGGGTCTCAAAAATATGTCTTATGCTGCCCGACTGAAAGAACTCCAGCTCTATTCAGTCGCTTACCCCTTGCTCAGAGGTGACCTGTGCCTGACATACAAGGCCATGTCAAACCCAGATTTGATGAACATGCTTCACCTCAAAAAATCTAGATCCCTCAGAACTACAAGGGCGGGAGACTTAAACCTTGACATGGTTATTAATAGGATGTGCTGGAGGGACAGATTCATCACCCAGAGACTCCCTATGCTGTGGAACAAAATCCCGGTACATGTGAGGCAGAGCACCTCGCTGGCCGTGTTCAAGAGAAATTTTAACCAATGGATGGGAGATCGCAGATATACCCCAGGGATTACCTCAGTGTCACTGCTTGACAGAGGCACAGCAAAATAATGGGCATAGTTTTCTTCGAACTAAAGGGGTGGTGAAAGCCACAAAAACTCTGGGCTAGGCTTGTAAATGCCCTTGGGCAGATAGCCTAGTATGAATCTATGAACCTATGAACCTATGATATGCGTCACGGAGGGTGAGAAATCATGAAGTCTGACTAGGGATGGAACTGAGCAGCCAAGCTGTCAAATTAAGGGTGTGTAGGCTGGGGTGAAGAGAGGCTGACATGTGCGTCAAGAGATCTGGCACTGGGTCCAGAGTCCATGGATCGTCTAATAGGTGAGACCTGAGAAAGGGGAACCAAACTTATTGAGTCCAGTAAGGAGTAATGAGGATCAGTTTTCTTCCTAGCAGTTTTGCTTTCTGAATTACCTTGGATATGAGAGGAAAGGGTGGGAAAGCGTAAAGGAGACCCAGGGGCCAATCGTGAACAAGTCTGTCTCTCGGTGACTCCCCTGGAGGGGGGATGAGGGAGAAGTAGCTGCTGGATTTGGCATTGATCGGGCTGGCAAAGGGATCGCAGCAAGGCTGGCCTCATCTGCGGAAGATCTGCTCCACTATTTTCTGCTTCAGAGACCACTTGTGAGGCGTCAAAATTGCCCAACTGAGTTTGTCGGCTATTACACTGGTTGTCCCCGGCATGCGCATCGCCACCAGAAAGAGCTGCGAAGATATCACCCATTTCCAAACCCGAATGTCCTCCCGACAGAGTGGGTATGATCTGGTCCCGCCTTGTTTGTTGAGATACCATACTACTGACGTTGTCTGATTGTATTGCAATCATCCCAAGAGGAAGAAGGTCATGAAGTGCTTGCAATGCTAGAAGCACCAACCTCATCTTTAGAACACTGACATGCAGATGAGCCTTGTGATCTTGCCATGTGCCTTGGACAGTCCTGCCTAGATATGCCCCCCCACCCTATCTGTGAGGCATCTGTGGTCATAGTGGCAATGGGTTGGCAAGGGAGAAATGGAGTGGCCATAGTTAACTGATTGGGTTGAATCCACCAACTGAGGTCCTTCTTGCAAGAATCTGTTAACAGAATGTGGTGAGTTAAGGGCAGTTGTTGGAAGGACCATTGGGAAAACAGAAGCCACTGAAGAATCCACATGTGTAGTCTGGCTAACGGCACTAGTAGTATGGTAGAAGCCATGGTCCCTAGAAGCTTCAGAACAGTCTTGGCCTTGACTTTTCAGAGAGGGAGAAGACGGTGAATTTATAGTACAAGATTTTGTGCCCTTTCTACTGGAAGGCGAGATAACATGGCTACTGTGTCTATTTCTGCACCTATAAAAGTCACAAATTGAGAGGGCGATAAGGCAGATTTTTCCCAATTTATAGTAATCCCCAACTGGGCACAAGTTTGAATAGTAGTGTCCCTGGTCTGAAGAAGTAGATGCCTGGTGGGGGCAGTCAGGAGCCAGTCGTCCAGATATGGAAACACCTGGAATCCTAGACGTCTCAGGTGAACTGCCACTACTGCCATACACTTGGTAAACACCCTGGGGGCTGTGGTGAGACCAAAGGGCAGAGCACGAAACTGGTAGTGACTGGCTCCTAGCTGGAAGCGTAGATGACTCCTCAACACCCTGTACACTTTTATGTGGCAGTAAGCATCTTGGAGGTCTATTGAGCACATCCAAGTGTCTTTCCCTAGTAATGGGAGTATAGACTGCAGTGTTACCATCCAGAACTTGTCCTTCTTTACAGATTCATTTAATTTGCTGAGGTCCAAGATGGGCCTCCAGTCCCCTGTACGTTTTGGCACTAAAAAGAATCTGGAGTAAGTTCTGAATCCTATTTGGTCTGCAGGGACGTTTTGGATGACTCTTTTTGCAAGCAACTTGCTGACTTCCACAGTTGCTTGATCCCTGTGATTGGGTGGAACATCCAGAATCCTCTTGGGGACATAAGGTGGCAGATAAAAGGATACAGAATAACCTCTGGTGATAATTCTTTGTACCCATCTATCTCGAGTAATACTTAGCCAGGCTTCCGGATACAAAGAAATGCGACCCCTGACCGGCTCCAGAGAAGCACAGTTGAGACCCACATCAGGAGCGCTGGTAGGGCCGGCCCCGAAACAAATCACGGCCTCCCTGGTTTTGCAGTATGCCCCTGCCTCTAGGGTGATGTCTACCATTTTCTCCTCCTCCTCCTCTGCCTCTGAAGAAGGAGTTACCTTGTGCATCCTGGAAAAACCTCTGGGACTTCTTGAACCACATTTTACCACCCCTCTGGCCCTTGGGATATGGTCTAGAGGGGACGGTAAAATGTACTCTCATGGCAGAGAGTGTTTTTCCTTCTTTCTCACACTGGGTGAGTGTGTCCTTTACCTTAGGTCCAAACAATGAAGAACTGTCAAAGGGGGCATTGGTAAAAGTAGACTTGAATGGCTCCACAAAATTACACAAGCACATCCAGGAGTGCCTCCTTAGGGAAACTCCTGAACCTGCTGCTCTGCTCGCTGCATCGGCTGCATAAGAAATCAGCCTCATGGATGAGTTGACAATAGAATTCAAGGTGGACAACTGAGCAGACACCTTCTCAGGGACTTCCTCAGTGGATGTACCTTGTAGAGTCTCTGCTAACTCCTTAAGGAGATCTCTCTGAAGCCTCGTAAAGTGCGTTAGGTAGTTCAGCGATCTAAAAGTAAATGCTGCTGATGAAAAGATACGCTTCCCGTATCTGTCCATCATTTGAGGTTCTTTATTCGGCGGATGGACAGAAGAAGAAGTCTCCGCTAGCTCCTTCTTAGTGGCCGCCACCACCACCATGGCATTTACGGGAACACCCTTTGACAAAAATTCCTTCTCCTTGGGAGCTGACAGAAATGTATTTGGTCTCCTGGGGACTGGCTCCATGGCATCAGGAGTATCCCACACCTTCCAACTAACAAGCTCTAACAGTTCGGCTAAGGGTGGAGACACCAAGAGGCTGAAGGATGAGACCCAAAAGTCTTCGGGTACACCAACTCCTCATCAGAAGGGGTAACAGTGGGCCAGCTGCACCTCTGCTTAAGGATCTCCAAGATGTGTACAAAGCAGACATCATCAGAGGATGACTTGGGGGACCCTTCTGACTCCTTGAGGCCAGTGTTGGAGGTAAGAGATTCATCTTGGGAGTCTACATGTTTCCCCTTGCATGTCCTCTTCCATGGGGGCTCCTTGGAAGGATATTCTGGGGAGGTCTTGGAAGAAAGGGGGCCACCAGCTGGGGGTTCCTGAGGCTGCAGGTCTCTACTGTCCAGAGAGGGAGTAGGTGCTGAGACTAAAATAGGTGCCTGAGGGGGGAGAGTGTCTGTACCCCTGGTTGGAGCTGATGATCAGGACAGCACACTCCTCATCATCTCGAATGCCACCCTCTCTGGCTCTGAAGACCTCCCCAGCTATGAGGAGACAGAGGACGCCATCGGCTCCAGAGCCATTGGCTCTGAGACGGATGCAGAGTCCAAGCTCACCCTAGCCGACGCACCGAGAGGAAGGCTCGGAACCAAAGAGGTCCGGTTCCAGGCATCCCTGTCGGGGCCGACCAGTGAGCTTCGGCTCCTAGACACCATGGATGGCACCAACGGTGTTGGCGTGGAACTTGGCTCCGAAATAACCTCAGGGGGAGCTGGAACTGAGGGTTTCATCAGTGATACCAAGCACTCATTCTCCAAAAGTCCAGCACGGCTCAGAGGCGGAATCACAAAAGGGATAACAGACTCAAGTGGCCACAGAACTGACTGGGTTGGAGCCAACAACATTTCAGGGAAGGCAGATGACTTCAGGAGTCTCAGCACTATTCTCTCCACATCTTCTTCTGATAAGCTCCTGGAAGATCTGAAAGACAGTGTCGGAGATCAAGATCTCTGTATTATGGGGGACCTTAATGTACGGGAGACTGGTAAAGGATCCGTAGACTGGCTCCGATGCCTGCTATCAGTGGTCGGCTCCAAACTGCCTGGTGCTGACATTGTAGCCACAGTAGTATACCCTCGATCGGCTCCAGACTCAGTGGAGCCGAGGAGACAGCAGATCTGTCAGTTCTAGAAATTTTGGGAGGTGGCTCCGATGCACCTGCCAGCACCAGGGAATGCCTCTTAGATGGTTTAGATTTTTCCTTTTTAGATCCATGTGACTAAGAAGAAGAGGAAGAGCTAGCCAGATCTTCCTCAAAGGAAGGCTTAAGGAGACCTTTTAATATAAGTTTATTCTTTCTCTCCTGCAATACCCTGGCACTAAATAAATAGCGCGCTCTGCTAATGCGTCAGTCTCTAGTGTCATAACATAGTTAGGTAGGGGTTTGAATCCAGCAAGTGGCAAGTGTGTGTGAAGGGGGGTAAGTGTGTGTGTATGAAAGGAACATCCCTTTATCAGACTCCAAGCCGGTTACAAGTGGTGTCCCACAGGGCTCAGTCCTTGGCCCCCTATTGTTCGGCATCTACTTCTCAGAAGTACAGGCAAACATAGGAGGACTATGGCTGACAAAGTTTGTGGATGACTGCAAACTGGGTGCCATAGTGGATAGTACATCGGACACAGACATCCTTCAGAGGGGTCTCACGGAAACTGATAGCTGGTGCCAGAGCCATGGCCTGAAGTTAAATGCAAAAAAGTGTATAGTCATACCCTTCGGGAAAAACAAGGTAACCCCAAGCTACCATATAGATGGCAACCCACTAAGCACAGAAGAGGTTATCAGGGACCTGGGTACCCAGGTTGACAGTGGCCTCTCGTTTGACACTCACGTTGCTAAAGTGGTTCGAAAGACCTTCTACATTGCCCATCTGATCATGAAGGGATTCACATCCAGATCAAGTGAGGTCATTGTTCCCCTGTACTCTTCACTTATCAGACCAATGATCGAGTACAATGCCCCATTCGGGATGTATCTCACCCGACACCTGCAGCAATTGGAGAGACAACAAAAGTTCCTCACCAAAAGGATAAAGGGACTCTAAAACCTGTCATATACTGCCAGACTGAAGAAACTTCAACTCTATTCAGTTGCATACCGTCTGCTCAGAGGTGACCTGTGCCTGACATACAAGGCCATGACCAACCCAGAATTAATGGACATGCTCCACCTCAAAAAATCCAAATCCACCAGAACCACTAGAGCAAGTGACTTAAACCTTAGCACGGATATAAATAGGACGTGCTGGAGGGATAGATTTATCACCCAGAGACTCCCCATGCTGTGGAATAAAATCCCGGTCCATGTGAGGCAGAGCACCTCGCTGGCTCTGTTCAAGAGAAATCTTGACCGGTGGATGGGAGATCATAGGTTTACCCCGGGAATCATCTCTGTGTCACTGCTGGACAGAGGCACAACAAACTAATGGGCACATTATTTCTAACATAAGGGGTGGCATAAGCCACATAACTTTGGGCTAGGCTTATAAATGCCTTAGGGCAGATAGCCTAGTATAAACCTATGAACCTATAAAATAGACATGTTTCCTGTAAATGGATGGCCCCAAGACAGTAAACGTAGTTACTGTGGCCATCCGTTATCGATATCGTCTGTACATTTCACACACTTTTTAAAGCCAGAAGGCTTATGATCCTTGACCTCCTTAGACATCTCACAGAAGATTAGCCAATCAGACACACAAAGAGGAGAAAAGTAGAGTGGGAGGACTAGGTCCTCTAACTAAAACAAACCTAGAGGAAAGGATTAGAAAAGACAACTTTAAACAGTCGCACAGACACACCGGAAAAAAGAAATCTCTAAAATGTCAGAGATAGAGAACGAAGGTCGTAAACCCCATTCTAATTGCAAATACAACTATGCGGAGAACTCCACAAGCAAAAGCTAGTTCTTTTTTAAACTAAGAACACAAAGAAAGCTTATCTAAATTTTACAAAGCAGTCTAAACTATGCGCAAAAGCACAAATAACCTCTAATAATCAACAGTATATAACTACTAGGAATAAAAATATATGGCAAAGCCCAGAGATAATCTAACTGGCACACAGGATACCAATGAGAATGATAAAGCCAACGGCCAACTGTTCTCAAAAACTTAACACACAGGGAAATCCCTCAACTATCTAAGTACAAGCAAAAGCTATACAAAGCTATCTAAATATGAAAAAAAACAGCACAAATTAGCCAAAAAATCAGCAAAATGTGTTAGACTTAGCCATGGCCAAGAAGAAGCACATCTGAACTCATCAACGTGACAAACGAGATCTGGGGATTGCACTGGTGCACCATGGGATACCTACTCAGCCACGAGCCAACTAGAAGACTTTGAGTTTGTAAAAAGGCTGAGTCAGAGCCGAGAATCAGCTCTGAACCCATGTGTAAGAATGAAGGTGAGATAGGACTACAGAACATTGTTTGGTTTATATCCTTTCTTTGTACTTCTCCATATATCTCTTGAAATTTTATCCTGTATAGAAATTTTTAATTTGTTAAAATGGTAAAGCCCAACTTTTTATTTGTTTTTGTAGCATGCTATTGTTTTAGCACATCCAGCTTTTTATGAGTTTTTATGGACTAATTTAATTTCCTGTGTATTTCTTAGTAATGGATACTTCTTACGTGCTTTACAATTGTTTCTAATCAACATTTCTGCAGTGGCGTGCTATTTATTCATTTCTACTCATTTACTGTGTTACACGTTCTTCAAAATGCCATGTCTTTTATTAGTTTAGCTGCAAGGTAAAGTATTTTGTTCATCTCTGTTATATCATGTTCATGTCTCTTGATGGTTCTAATTACTGCATTTATTTGTTTTACTAATCTTTGAACAGTTTGTCTTTGTCACTTTTAGTGGAGTGTTTCTGAAAATATATTATTATGTTTATCTACTTCTATTAAACTGATCAAGCCTTCCCTTAAATTACTCTCTTTATGGTTAAGATTTTCTTCTAATAAAAGGTCTCCATTTCAGCTGCTTCTCCTACATTACATAACAATTTATTGGTTTATGAATGACTCACTGAACAGAACTTGTAAAATGCAGTTTCTTGAAACGTTTTCATTACTAATTCCTTTGTTTAGCTCCTGTATCACTTCCTGAACACGATACTGAGGCATCGTTTGCATTAAGGGTTCCAATTCATATCCATTTCTTCTTAGATGCTATATCACTTTATTGTCAATGCGGTTTCTTTTTGACTCCCAGGCTGCTTACTGTTCAGTACATTCCCAATACTTATGTTTTTGTAGTACTTACCATGACAGGATGTCTTTGCCTGTATGCATCTTCCCACTGTCTTTCACTTTGCTGTAGGACTATCAGTTAACATGGCATTGTTTCCGGCATATGAACGGCACCATGTTAAATGTCACTTTTACCCTCCTGTCTCGATCCAGTAGTTTGCCCTTTAGGGTTGTAATAGCTTTCGCACTTTCTCCTTGCCCCTTCATACTTCTTCCTTCACTGCAGTTTCTTCTAGATCACTCAGTGCTTCTTGGTTTAGATATTGTTTTAATTTGTTTGACTAATGATCTTAAATTGACATATGTGATTTCTGAACTTTTTCAGCTGCAGTGGTTTCCTTAATTTCTATGGACTCCATTCCTCCATCACAGCATAACAAATTCTGGAAATGAGAGATGCTCCAATATTTGATGCTTGCCAAGAGATTTTGTTCTCTTTTTCCCCCAAAAAAACAAATTTTAGGCTATCTGATACTATCACAGTAATTGCTACCACTGCTAGGTCTGGCCATAACTGAAATTCATGAAATCAGTTTTGTTTCGATCACTGATGTTTGTCAACAGTGCTTATTACCTGCAGTGTACTCTGTTCTCTTCTCTGCAGCATGTGTTTTCTCATGTGTAGTAAGGTTACTCTTCTGTATAAAAGTCTTGCCACATATGGTACATTTATATGGCCTCTCTCCAGTGTGTATTCTCTCGTGCTTTGCAAGATGACTCATTCTTGTAAAACTCATGTCACAGGTGGTACATTTATATGGCTTATCACCAGTGTGCATTTTCTCATGTGCTGTAAGGTAAGCCTTCAGTGAAAAACATCTGTCACACATGGTACATTTATACAGCTTTTTTTCAGTATGGATTTTTTCATGTGTTGAGAGGTTAGTCTTTTGTGTAAAACTCTTGTCACAGATAGTACATTTATACGGTTTCTCTCCAGTGTGTATTTTCTCGTGTTTTGAAAGCTTATTCTTTGCATTAAACCTCTTGTCACAAGTGGCACATGTATATGGTTTTTCTCCACTATGTATTCTCTCATGTATTGAAAGATAACCTTTTTGTGTAAAACTCTTGCCACAAATAGCACATTTATATGGCTTTTCCCCAGTGTGTATTTTCTCGTGTGTTAAAAGGCTACACTTTTGAGTAAAACTTCTTTGACATGTGGCACATGTATATGGCTTTTCTCCACTGTGTATTTTCTCATGCCTTGAAAGGTGAGCCTTCTGTATAAAACTTTTGCCACAAATTGTACATTTATATGGCTCATCACCCATGTGCATTTTCTCATGTGCTGCAAGGTAAGTCTTCACTGCAAACCCACTGCCACAAGTGACACATTTATACGGCTTTTTTTCAGTGTATATTTTTTGGACTGCTGAGATAGTCCTATTCTGCATGAAGCTTTTATCACATCCCAAAGATTTAAAGAGCTCTTCTCCACCATGCGTTCGCTGATACATGTTAATAGATTTAAATGCCAAGCTGCTATCACATACTACAGTTTTATGTGACATCTCTTCATAGCATGTTTGTATTTTATTTGGAAGTCCCTTGCCATGTTTAGAATTCGGATCATTCTGGGGAAATACTTGTTTACTGCGAATTTCACTGTAATTGAGGTACCTGTTGGCTAAACATACAACAAATCAGAACATAGTTATTGCATGCAACAATATTTTATTTCTTGGGTTAAACATTGTAGTGTGTGTACTTTACATTAATACAGTTTCATAGATTTTTGTTTAGATTCTTATTTAGGAAGCAAATCATTTTAACTTCATAGCACCTGGGGAAAATACATTTCACAGCCACAGAATTTGTCATCAAAGTAAGTATCAGGTCTTCAGATTATGATGAAATTTTGTGCACATTTGCAGGTCTTTAGGGGATTTCTCCAAAGCAAGTTATATTTAAAATAGAATCAACAATAAACAATTATAATTATTAATATTTATTTGTGTCGCTGGGAAATGAAATATATACACAGCACGTTATAGGTTCATAGGTGTTCACTAGGCTAAATACCACAAGGGGCTTTTTAAGCCTAGCCATGCATCCCAAATCTCTGACAAGTTCTGGTACCCTTCATAAGTGTAAGCAGAAGCCTGGCAGGTGAAACATTTACTTGCAGGGGCCTGGGAGATGAACCATTTAAAGGCTGCCTGTGTCCATTGAAGACACAGATGCCAAACCAGGGATGAATTTCCTGTTCTCCATCCAATTGTCCAAGTGACTCTTGAATTGCGTTAGGGAGGAACTCTGCTTCACATGGATGGGGAGCCTGTTCCAGAGAAGGGTAGTATCTGAGATACACATCTGTCTCTCCAGCAGGTCCTATGTATATCACAGGCAAGGTTTAAGTCTTTAGAATGGGTATTTATGGTAATGTTTGTTTTGTGGATATGCAGGAGGTCCATCAGGGTGAGGTCTGACAATCCCTGTATGCCAAGTATAGATCTCCTCTCAAGAGGCTGTAGGAAACAGAATACAGGGATAGGGCCTTGAGGCAGTTTGCACAGGATGTGTTACTTACACCCCGCATTCTTGTATTGAGGAACCTCTGTGAATGCTCCAATTGTTGGATTGGCCCGGTTAGGTACATACCAAAGGGGGCATTGCACTCAGTGATAAGTCTGATGAATGCTGAATACAGTGGAACAATGACTTCCTTGGAGCTAGATGCCATACCTTTGAAGGCCAATATAGAATGATTTCCTCACTACTACAGACATGTGATGGCCAAAGGCTAAATTACTATGTGTGTCCCCGAGTCCCTGACTACTGGGTCAACTCTTTTTGGATATGTTGTTAATATCACAGTTACTAGAGGTGGATTACCCAAAGACACCATTCCATTGCCCCCTTATGATGCATTCTAACACTTGGACACTGTTCTGTCGCTCTCTTACGTATACTGTGACATCCTGAAATGCAGTTTTATGGAGCAGACAGGATCGTAAGTGGTTTGCTTCCATAGAACATATTTAAGGAACTGGCTACATTGCAATATAATTAGGATTAAAATTTATGTTTTACTCAGATGTATAATCATCCGAGACATAAGAGTAAATGGACAGATGGAACACAGAGAACTAAATGGCTATCATGAAATATGCACATTTATTAATTTGATTTTTTTGGAATATTGCTCATAGCATCTATTAGTTTATCTCTTTTTTGTCCACAACTATGTGTTTCTTTGTAATATGTACCTCGATATTGTTGATTGCATATGTACAATGACTGTTATTCTTCTATTTTTGTATGTTTATTTTTGGACATTTTCTGAGAGGTGTCATTGTATAGGTGGCATATTTGTTTTTTCCCTTTCTAAATTTCTCACATACAGCTTTCCACTAACATTCTTTGTAAAAGGAAGGTTAGAGGTAAGGCCATACTATATAGTAAGTCCAGATCCAGACAGCAGTACAGCAAACACACTATACTACAGCCCAGGAAACCCAGGTTTGATTATCAGCCTAGGTACAATACGTGCTAACAGGGAAGGATGGCTGTGTCCATCCTGGAGTCAGGATGATGGGGTATATTGGTGTGGCTGAGTTCTTGGGGGGGAAGGATGGGGTACAGTGGTGTGGCTGAGATGCTGGGGGAGAATTATGGGGTACACTGATGGGCCTGAGATCCTGGGGAGAAGGATGGGGTACACTGGTGTGTCTGGGATCCAGGGTGGAGAATGATAGGGTACATTGGTGTGGCTCAAATCCAGGGAGGGGGAGAAGGATGGGGTACACTGGTGTGGCTGAGATCCTGGGTGGCTAAGATCCTGTGGGGAGAAGGATGGGGTACATTGGTGTGGCTAAATTCCCTGGTGTAGACTGGAGCAAAAAGTACAAAGGTGCTTCTAAGGGTGGGCAGAACATCCTGTGGACATCAATCCCTTGAGGAGGTGAGGGATGGAGCATGACTGGTGTCCACTGCAGCCCCACCACTGGGGTGTTAATGAGCATGTACACATGGGGTAGGCAAACAGAAATAAAATGCACCCCAGCACCATCTCAGGGAGAGCTTGGAGGAGTCTAAAGCAGGTCCTGTAGAACCTGTGAATGAAGTGATGAACTGGTGTCAGCTGATAGTAAGCTGTGGAGGCCCAAAAGGCCACAAAAGAGAAAAAAAGTAATGCACACTGCAGTATTAGTTCACATAATTTAAAATAATCCTATGAACAGAAACATACCCTCGAATCACCAAAGTGGAAAGTTCCAAAAGACCTACCAAAGACAGTAAAAAGAATTGTTTTCCTTCAACCCTAGAGAAGTAACATCTTCATCTAATAAATTAAGTACATTTTAATATTATGTAATAAAGGAAGAAATACAGTGACTGGCACAGCAGAAGTTGTATAAAGCAACTAAATACCAATAGTTAATAATAAGCAGATAACAATTTAATGAGTCAGGTAAGCCAGGTTCTGTCCCAAAATGTACAGAGGATCCATTCTGGTAAAATGAGCTTTGCTAAAATGCCACAACAGGTATCCTGTTGAATCATTCAGGATACTGAACCTACATTCGTGTATAATACCCTAGATATCCATTCAGAGCTCCAGCATACTTAACTAGTTTACTTATTTAATTGTTTGTGTGCTTGTTAACTGCAAAATAACAGGTGTGTTGCATGTTTAAGAATCTTTTCCAAGATCTGTGTGTGTAAAAACAAAATGAAAACTCCAGCAAAGCTAGAAATTCCACTGAGTGACCTCCCAAACCTCTTGTATCAGAGGCACATGGGATAGATGCAAATGATCCTTATGAACATCAGGTGTTTTAGCTAATTGGCGATTCTGAATGCCCATGACTTGTTTCATTGTTTTAATGGACAGTTTTAGGCCAATAAAGCCAAACCCCACTAGCTGTGGATATGGATATTCTGGTCTTGTTATGACCTCATCACTACAGCACAAGCAGAGTGTTTGACTAGGCATTAGAAACACAGGGCTGTTATACCCAGCTGATGTCCATTATCATTAGGGTCACATTACTGGATGTACATATGTAGCCTTGTGTATGTACGCACACACACACACACACACACACACACACACACACACACACACACACACACAACACACACACACACACACACACACACACACACACACACACACACACACACACACACACACACACACACACACACACACACACACACACACACACACACACACACACACACACACACACACACACACACACACACACACACACACACACACACACACACACACACACACACACACACACACACACACACACACACACACACACACACACACACACACACACACACACACACACACACACACAACACACACACACACACACACACACACACACACACACACACACACACACACACACACACACACGTAGCCTTGAGTACATGCACACACAGATACACGCAAACACACAGTATTGCTTGAATGGGGACATGCTTGCATTCTCTGGCATATCCTGTGGCATGACTAACAGTACAGTGACTATACATATGAGCTCATGAATATTTGGTGCTGGTACTGAGGGATGTGTTACTGTCTCATAGCATGAGTACCACTGTAGTGGATGTACACTTATAGCCATGCATGCTGTCATTTGTGGTTTCTAAGAGATGTGATACTGTTCTGTTGTTCAGATGCCACAAAAATGAATATAATATTTAGTCTTGGGTACTGTCAAATGACAAGGCTGTTGTGAGATATTACAATCCTGCTGCATGACTTTTAATGTACTGTACAAGTAATCATGCATACTCATGTCTGGCATGACACATGGGATGGGAGCTATGTTACCATTCAGCTGCATGAGTAACATTACAGGCAATGTGCAGTTGCAGTCATATGGGTATACATACATGCTTGTGCATACACACCCACACACAGCTGACAGTGAGAGAATATTCACTATCCTGTGGTATGACAGCAGTTGTGGTGGATGTACACATGCAGCTATGCAGGACCTGTGGTGATATGGTATTATTCTGTTGCACAGTTAACATTATTACTTGGTGTTTGCAGTCAGCCATGCATAATGTCCAACTTCAGATATCCACCATCATGTGCTGTGGTGCCGTTCCTACTGTGGTTTGTGTTCTACTTGTGTAGTATTGCCACAACATGGTCATTCTGCAGGTTTATACCTCTTTTATGTCTACATGCAGCCTCTCCCATTCTCACCAATATTAATGTGTTGACCATGCACAGGCTTTGGAATATGATGGGCCATGTCTGTCCAGTGTGGTAGCCTGGGTCTTATACTTTTCATGTTCTTTAATATACTCCTATCCTAATATGGGCATGCAATATGGCCAAAGCCTGAATATTCAGCTTTCTGTCCAACAGCAAACATGGACTTCAGTTACTACACATCCTGCTGTACACCCGTTACAAACCCGTTACAAGCAGTGTTATGGCATCATTCTGTGTACCTTTGGTACATCCTGCTGTGCACCAGTCACTAGCAGTGCTATGGCATCTCTTTGTGTACAGTGGGTACATTCTGCTGTACACCTGTCACAAGCAGTGTCCCCACCTCACTCTGTGTACAGTGGGTATATCCTGCCGTACACCCATCACAAGCAGTGTTACTGCATCACTCTGTGTACAGTGGGTACATCCTGCTGTACACCCATCACAAGCAGAGTTACCATGTCGCTCTGTGTACAGTGGATCCATCCTCCTGTACATCCGTCAGAAGCAATGTTACCGCATCACTCTGTGTACAGCAGGGCCATCCTGTTACAAGCAGTGTTACTGCGTTGCTCTGTGTACAGTGGGTACATCTGTGTACAGTGAGTACTTCCTGCTGTACACCCATCACAGTGTTACCATGTTGCTCTGTGTACAGTGGGGACATCCTGCTGTACACCCGTCACAAGCAGTGTTACGTCTCTCTGTGTACAATGGGTACATTCTGCTGTACAACCATCACAAGCAGTGTTACTGCATAGCTCTGTGTACAGTGGGTCCATCCTGCTATACACCTGTCACAAGCAGTGTTACCACCTTGCTCAATGTACAGTGGGTCCATCCTGCTGTACACCCTTCACAAGCAGTGTTACTGCCTCACTCTGTGTACAGCTGGTACATCCTGCTGTACACTTGTCACAAGCAGTGGTACTGCATTGCTCTGTGTACAGTGGGTACATCCTGCTGTACACCAATCACAAGCAGTGTTACTGCGTCGCTCTGTGTACAGTGGGTACTTCCTGCTGTACACCCATCGCAAGCAGTGTTACCGGGTCACTGTCTGTACAGAGGGTACATCATGCTGTATCCCATCACAAGCAGTGTTACCGCATCGCTCTGTGTACAGTGGGTACATCCCGCTGTACACCTGCCACAAGCGGTGATACCCTCTCGCTCTGTGTTCAGTGAGTACATCCTGCTGTACACCCATCACAAGTATTGCTACTGCGTTACTCTGTGTACACTGGGTACATCCTGCTGTACACCCATCACAAGCAGTGTTACCGCACCACTTTGTGTACAGTGGATCCATCCTGCTGTACACCCATCACAAGCAGTGTTACTGCTTTGCTCTTTGTACAGTGGGCACATCCTGCTGTACACCCTTCACAAGTACTGTTACTGCTTCACTCTGTGTACAGCTGGTACATCCTGCTGTACACCCATCACAAGCAGTGTTACTGCGTTACTCTGTGTGCAGTGGGTACATCCTGCTGTACACCTGCCATAAGCAGTGATACCCTCTTGCTCTGTGTTCAGTGGGTATATTCTGCTATACACCCATCAGAAGCAGTGTTACCACCTCACTCTGTGTACAGAGGGTAAATCCTGCTGCACACCCATCACCAGCAGTGTTACCGCATCACTCTGTGTACAGTGGGTACATCCTGCTGTACATCTGTCACGAGCAGTGTTACTGCACCGCTCTGTGTACAGTGAGTCCATCCTGCTCTACACCTGTCACAAGCCGTGTTACCTCCTCACTCTGTGTACAGTGGATCCATCCTGCTGTACATCCATCACAAGCAGTGTTACTGCATTGCTCTGTGTACAGCGGGTACATCTTGCTGTACACCCTTCACAAGCAATGTTAATGCTTCACTCTGTGTACAGCTGGTACATCCTGCTGTATACCGGTCACAAGCAGTGTTACTGCATCAATCTGTGTACAGTGGATACATCCTGCTGTACACCTGCCACAAGCAGTGATACCCTCTCGCTCTGTGTTCAGTCAGTACATCCTGCTGTACACCCATCACAAGCATTGCTACCACGTTACTCTGTGTACACTGGGTACATCCTGCTGTACACCCGTCACAAGCAGTGTTACAGCGTCGCTCTGTGTATAGTGGGTACATCCTGCTGTACACCCATCACAAGCATTGCTACCGCGTTACTCTGTGTACACTGGGTACATCCTTCTGTACATCCGTCACAAGCAGTGTTACCGCACCACTCTGTGTACAGTGGATCCATCCTGCTATACACCCATCAAAAGCAGTGTTACTGCGTCACTCTTTGTACAGTGGGTGCATCCTGCTGTACACCCTTCACAAGTAGTATTACTGCTTCACTCTGTGTACAGCTGGTACATCCTGCTGTACACCCATCACAAGCAGTGTTACCGCGTCACTCTGTGTACAGTGGGTACATCCTGCTGTACACCTGCCACAAGCAGTGATACCCTCTTGCTCTGTGTTCAGTGGGTATATCCTTCTATACACCCATCAGAAGCAGTGTTACCACCTCACTCTGTGTACCGAGGGTACATCCTGCTGCACACCCATCACCAGCAGTGTTACCACATCACTCTGTGTACAGTGGGTAAATCCTGCTGTACATCTGTCACAAGCAGTGTTACTGCACCGCTCTGTGTTCAGTGAGTCCATCCTGCTCTACACCTGTCACAAGCCGTGTTACCTCCTCACTCTGTGTACAGTGGATCCATCCTGCTGTACACCCATCACAAGCAGTGTTACTGCATTGCTCTTTGTACAGTGGGTACATCCTGCTGTACACCTTTCACAAGTAGTGTTACTGCTTCACTCTGTGTACAGCTGGTACATCCTGCTGTACACCCATCACAAGCAGTGTTACTGTGTCACTCTGTGTACAGTGGGTACATCCTGCTGTACACCTGCCACAAGCAGTGATAACCTCTTGCTCTGTGTTCAGTGGGTATATCCTGCTATACACCCATCAGAAGCAGTGTTACCGCCTCACTCTGTGTACAGAGGGTACATCCTGCTGCACACCCATCACCAGCAGTGTTACAGCATCACTCTGTGTACAGTGGTTACATCCTGCTGTACATCTGTCTCAAGCAGTGTTACTGCACCGCTCTGTGTACAGTGGGTCCATCCTGCTCTACCCCTGTCACAAGCCGTGTTACCTCCTCACTCTGTGTACAGTGGATCCATCTTGCTGTACACCCATCACAAGTAGTGTTACTGCATTGCTCTGTGTACAGCAGGTAAATCTTGCTGTACACCCTTCACAAGCAATGTTACTGCTTCACTCTGTGTACAGCTGGTACATTCTGCTGTATACCGGTCACAAGCAGTGTTACTGCATCAATCTGTGTACAGTGGGTACATCCTGCTGTACACCTGCCACAAGCAGTGATACCCTCTTGCTTTGTGTTCAAGTGAGTACATCCTGCTGTACACCCATCACAAGCATTGCTACTGTGTTACTCTGTGTACACTGGGTACATCCTGCTGTACACCCGTCACAAGCAGTGTTACAGCGTCGCTCTGTGTACAGTGGGTACATCCAGCTGTACACCCATCACAAGCATTGCTACCAAGTTACTCTGTGTACACTGGGTACATCCTGCTGTACACCCGTCACAAGCAGTGTTACCGCACCACTCTGTTTACAGTGGATCCATCCTGCTGTACACCCATCACAAGCAGTGTTACTGCGTTGCTCTTTGTACAGTGGGTGCATCCTGCTGTACACCCTTCACAAGTAGTGTTACTGCTTCACTCTGTGTACAGCTGGTACATCCTGCTGAACACCCATCACAAGCAGTGTTACCGCATCACTCTGTGTACAGTAGGTACATCCTGCTGTACACCTGCCACAAGCAGTGATACCCTCTTGCTCTGTGTTCAGTGGGTATATCCTGCTATACACCCATCAGAAGCAGTGTTACCGCCTCACTCTGTGTACAGAGGGTACATCCTGCTGCACACCCATCACCAGCAGTGTTACCGCATCACTCTGTGTACAGTGGGTACATCCTGCTGTACATCTGTCACAAGCAGTGTTACTGCACCGCTCTGTGTACAGTGAGTCCATCCTGCTCTACACCTGTCACAAGTCATGTTACCTCCTCACTCTGTGTACAGTGGATCCATCCTGCTGTACACCCATCACAAGCAGTGTTACTGCATTGCTCTGTGTACAGCGGGTACATCTTGCTGTACACCCTTCACAAGCAATGTTACTGCTTCGCTCTGTGTACAGCTGGTACATCCTGCTGTATACCGGTTACAAGCAAGCAGTGTTACTACGTCACTCTGTGTACAGTGGGTACATCCTGCTGTACACCTGCCACAAGCAGTGATACCCTCTCTCTCTGTGTTCAGTCAGTACATCCTGCTGTACACCCATCACAAGCATTGCTACCGCATTACTCTGTGTACACTGGGTACATCCTGCTGTACACCCGTCACAAGCAGTGTTACAGCATCGCTCTGTGTACAGTGGGTAAATCCTGCTGTACACCCATCACAAACATTGCTACCGCGTTACTCTGTGTACACTGGGTACATCCTGCTGTACACCCGTCACAAGCAGTGTTACCGCACCACTCTGTGTACAGTGGATCCATCCTGCTGTACACCCATCACAAGCAGTGTTACTGCGTTGCTCTTTGTACAGTGGGTGCATCCTGCTGTACACCCTTCACAAGTAGTCTTACTGCTTCACTCTGTGTACAGCTGGTACATCCTGCTGTACACCCATCAAAAGCAGTGTTACCGCGTCACTCTGTGTACAGTGGGTACATCCTGATGTACACCTGCCACAAGCAGTGATACCCTCTTGCTCTGTGTTCAGTGGGTATATCCTGCTTTACACCCATCAGAAGCAGTGTTACCGCCTCACTCTGTGTACAGAGGGTACATCTTGCTGCACACCCATCACCAGCAGTGTTACCGCATCACTCTGTGTACAGTGGGTAAATCCTGCTGTACATCTGTCACAAGCAGTGTTACTGCACCGCTCTGTGTACAGTGGGTCCATCCTGCACTACACCTGTCACAAGCCATGTTACCACTTCACTCTGTGTACAGTGGATCCATCCTGCTGTACACCCATCACAAGCAGTGTTACTGCATTGCTCTGTGTATAGTGGATACATCCTGCTGTACACCCTTCACAATCAGTGTTACTGCTTTGCTCTGTGTACAGCTGGTACATCCTGCTGTACACCCGTCAGAATCAGTGTTACCTCATCCCCCTGTGTACAGTGGGTACATCCTGCTGTACACCTGGCACGAGCAGTGAAACCCTCTCACTCTGTGTTCAGTTGGTACATCCTGCTGTACACCCATCACAAGCAGTGTTACTGGGTTGCTCTGTGTACAGAGGGTACCCGTCACCAGCAGAGTTACAGCGTAGCTCTGTGTACAGTGGTTACATCCTGCTGTGCACCCATCACAAGCATTGTTACTCTGTCTCTCTGTTTGCACTGGGTAGATCCTGCTGTACACTTGTCACAAGCAGTGTTACTACACCACTCTGTGTACAGTGGATCCATCCTGATGTACACCCATCACAAGCAGTGTTACTGCATTGCTCTGTGTACAGTTGGTACATCCTGCTGTACACCTTTCACAAGCAGTTTTACTGCATCACTCTGTGTACAGCTGGTACATCCTGTGTTGCAAGCATTATTACCAAGTCAGTCTGTGTACAGCGGGTACATCCTGCTGTACACCCTTCATAAGCAGTGTTACTTTATTACTCTGTGTACAGTGGGTACATCCTACTGTATACCCTTCATAAGCAGTGTTGCTGCATCACTCTCTGTACAGTGGGTACATCCTGCTGTACACCCGTTACAAGCAGTGTTACTGCATCACTCTGTGTACAGTAGGTACATAGTAGTACTCTGTACAAAAAAAAATGCTTTGTGCATCATTTACTATACACCCTCCTATGCACCCTTCTCTGACACTGTTACTGCAGCACTCCATGCAAAGCTGGTACCCATGATCCACATTACGTTTTGTTGTATAGGTACTTCACTATACACCCTGCTGTGTACCCTTATCAAACACTGTTACTGCAGCACTCCATTCACATTAGGTATGCCATGGTACACAGTATGTTCTGTTGTGTATGCAGTTTGCTGCAGATCCTCAGCAGTCAGTGGTATTGTTGCACTCCATACATAGTGAGTGCACCATACTGCACCCAATATACAATTCTGCACATCCTTTATTACACATGCTGCAACTAATTCCACCACTGCTACAGTACCACTTCCAGTAGATGGAAGTAACATTATGTATCTTCCATGCATTATGTAGCCAAGGCTCACAAGGCTCCACTATTTCACAAGGACCACTAATAACAAAGGTCTAATGAGATGCAAATGGTGGCTGTAACTGTGGAATGAGTGTGTGAACCAAGATGAACTGAGGTGGGCTATCAGCCGCAACACTGAGCTGAGATACCACACAACTAGAAGCTGCCTGTTTCTTTTCTTTTTTTTTTGCTTGATTACACTATTTGCTGCATTTTTATTCTGTTTTACTTATTGAATACTGTGTTTTAATACTGTAAACTAAACTGCAATGTTTGTACTACATTCATCTGCTTTGCTGTGCCTGTTAAATCACATTCTCATCCTGTTTTCACTGTTTGCAAAACTTTTTTGGTATTTTCAAGTTTGCAAAGTAACTGTTGCTACTTTTTACTGTTTGCAAAGCATGTGTTTGGTTTGTTCTATTTTCGAGCTAAGCAATGTTTTAAATAACTGATTTGTTTGCTGTTTAAAACATTCTTTATTGTCTCCTTGCTGTTTTCTGCTGTTTAAAACATTTGTTAGTGCTTCTCACCTAAATCAGTGTTGCTATTAGCTGTAGCATAATCCAGATAGATGAAGGAAACCGCAAAATAAACTTGTACAGAATATAATAAAAATAAAACAACTAAAATATAAAAAAGAGCCTGTTTATTGTTAAAATAGTTGGTAAGTGCTTCCATAGAATTATAACCACTTTATTAGACCAAGTCAAGATCACATTCACCACATTGTAAATACAAACACAAAAAACATCAAACCAATGAAATGAATAGTCACTATCATATGGCTATATTAATTAATTAAGTACATAAGGTCTTCTTTCTTTCAGTCTGGGTCTTAAAGAGACCCTATCATTCAGGCACCCTTCTTTATCAGCCTGTAATTTCAAGATTCAAGACAGTTCCGTCTTCAGTTTTATTTCTTACATCACCTAACCTACCTGTTTCCTTCATTAACTCCACCACATGAAATTTAAATTTATGTAATTCTGAAGTTTCTAAAGTATATTGTGCTAAGGAATTATTTTCATTACGCTGTCTTATATGACGTATATGTTCCCTTATTCTTTCCATAAGGGATTGGTTAGTTTTCCCTATATAGAATTTATAACAAACAGAACATTGGGCTAAATAAAACAAGATTTTAGATTTACAGGTTGCTTTAGCCTCAAATGTATAAATTCTTTCTGTCCTAGGATGCTGAAATGTATTGGAATTATTTATGTATACACAAAAATGACAGGTCATACAAGGAAACATACCATACCTATCCTCCGTCTTAAAGTCCTTCTTACTATAACACAACTGTTTTTAAGGGAATTTTTATTCCTGAATGCAAACATGGGATCAGTATCTATAACATTATTGACATCTTTGTCAGCTCTGAGGATACGGCAGTTCTTCCTGACAATATCAGAGATTCCAGCTATATTGCTGGAGTATGAGAGACAAATACTAGGGGTCCATCTTTATATAGCTTGTTCTTCTTTTCCCATATAACAATAATTAGTTGAAAATAAGGTGTTCCTATAGTGCCTCTTAATGTCATCACATAATCTATCTGTGTTTGTATCTCATGTGATTTATAGCCTCTCTGTATACATGTTCACCTTATTGTAACAACCGCTCCTAAAAACACAGTATCATCATTATTCAGTCTGGACAATCTCGTTAATTGTCCCCTTATTATATTACTATAGATGTGTGGAGGGTGGAGGCTATTACGATTTGTGTCTTTCAGCTTTTCCCGGTTAGGGGTCGCCACAGCGGAACTCCGGTCCGCTAATGATTGGCAGTAGATTTTTACATGCTGGCTTGCCGGGCCTAATGCACAACCTTCAATGAAGGAATGCCCATTCACGCATGTTGCCACACAGAAGACACTCTAACTGAGAATTGAATGGGCAACATCTGTGAGGCGACAATGCTACCACAGCACCACCACTGCAGCGTGGAGGCTATTACGATGTAAAATAATAAACAGGCTCTTTTTTATATTTTAGTTGTTTTATTTTTTATTTTTATTTCATAGTCCAGATAGAGGTTTGCTGCACTTGGGTCTGTTTGCAGTGGCTGTTGTATTCTGAGCACATTTTCCAAGTCATCTTTGATTGGAAGGGGTCTTTCTGCACCCTTGTGAGAGACCTGTGCTGACTGGAACCTGTCTGGTGAAGGGTAATTGGTATAGGATTTGGAGTAAACACCATCATTGGTTCTTTTGAGTATTTTACATTTTTTTATAAGTTTTTAGCTTCTGGTATTTAAGCCTGCATTTAAACAGGTTTGTGCTTGTTTGAATATTGCACAGCACCGCACACTGCCACGCAATTTTGCACCATAGCTGGACAGATAATTTAAACAAATTTTCCCTTAGATACAGCTGTAGTACATTAGTGTAGTCCTCATCTTTAGTACATCTCCAGTCTAAAAAGTACTGCTAGTGAGCTGTGACCTATTAAACCACATGCCACAAACCCCATCAGAAATACAGTACATCTCCTAGATCAGTCATGAAAGCATACCCTTTGTGATAATAGTTCTTCAAACCTAGCATTATGGACAGTTGGACTACCCTTGTTTCTCCTGCCAGCCTTGTTGACTTGGGTCTCCAAAGGCAGTGTAACAACTGCCTCATGTACACTGACAACCCCCTACTAATAACTCACTCTAGTACAGAGTGCGACAGATGTATCTACACCAAGAATATCGAATCCTTGCTCTCTTGCACTCAAAACAGTAACACTGAAGATGTTGTAAACTCACCCACCACTACTCATACACATAGCATGCACCCAACACATAAATCAACACATATGGAGGTTCCCTCAAAAAACTTACTGAAACACCGGCGACCTCCAATACAAAAGACTGCTACAACTAACACAGTTCCCACAGCACCCAAGACACACAGCTACACCAGTGTCTCACCTACCAAGCCCTTAAGGCGTAATACTCAAAAAACAAATGTTCTTGTCATTGGAGGCTCCGTAGTGAGACACATGGATGTCCCACTTACCAGGTTACATAAAGTCATGGTTAACTGCCTGTCCAGTGCCCGGATTCATCAGATCACAAATGCACTCAGGTCTCTCAACAACAAGTACCATTATGACTGTGTCACAGCTCATGTTGGAGTGAACAACCTGAGATATACCTCAGTGGACTCTATATGAAGGGAAACAATTTTGAGCACTGTGAGTATGTGCCCCAAGCAGGTAGGTCCCTAGCCTTGAGCAGCATATTACCCTCATCTAGAATGAAGCCACAGTAAAAACAAAAAATAATCGATTTCAATAATTGGCTTAGTTTTTGGTATCATTTAAAGGGGATCCAGTTTCTGTCAGCCTGTGATGACATGGTCGACAAAACTTCCTGCTTTGCCAGAGATACTTTGTACCTGGCAACAATAGACTTTCAGGTGCTGGCAAAGGTTCTTGCCTCTCCCATATTGCCTTTTTTTAAGAAAGGTCTCAAAAACAAAATTTCCGATGTTAGAATTGTCAACCATAACAAAATTAGGGTTATGCTGCTAAATGTTAGGCTCTTAAACCAAAAACTGTACACTCTGGAAGCGCTTCTATCACTGGAAGATGTACACGTCTTTGCAGTCACAGAAATCTGGTTCAAGGCCTCAGACAGTACCCCTGCCGTGCAAGGCTACAATGCCTTCCACATCTTCAGACCACAAAATGAACATGTAAGAACTAAAGGAGGTGGTGTTTCTATCAATGTTAGGGATAAATTCACCTCCTGACTAGTTAGATGGACAACTCTGTGGAGTTACTCCAAGTAGAGATTACTGTGGGTAAGACCCCCGTTCATGCCTTAACTAGTTACAGATCCTCCTCAATGGATCCTGATGCGCACAAGGTCTACCTCACCAAACTGGAGTCAATCTAAATATTGGAAAACACTCTGGTTGTGGAGGATTTCAATTATCCCACCATCAACTGGGAAAACTACTCTAGCCTTAACTCACCTTAGCAAATGTTCCTTGACTTTGTTAACTCAAATGCCCTGGAACAAATTGTTCAAACCCCAACAAGAGGAAAAAAAACATACTAGATCTTGTCCTCACTAGCATGAGAAACATATGCACCACTGCAATTGTCAGACCATCCTTAGCCAAATGTGATCAGAGATCAGTCACCTTCAAACTGGCACTAACACCAGAACCCACAAAAAATGAAGTCAGACTAAAACACTTCACCAAAGCAAACTATACCCCCCCCCAGGGGAAGGTATAAATGCCTTCCAAGCCCCAGCCCAGCTGGAAATGGTAACTACACCAAAGCTCTAGGGCCCAAGCATGTGCAGAACTAGTGACCGATGATATCACACACACTGACCCACAGTGATAGCAAACCTGCTAATGGACAGATTTGGCAAAAGAAATACTCCCTTATCTCCTCACAACTTATCACAAACCTTGCCCCAAACTCCACCCCCCACCTTACATATCCAAAAAGCAGGCCATTAAAACCTTGTCTAAGGCTAAAAACACAGCCTCTATGGGGCCAGATGGCATACCAGGCTGTCTTCTAAACAAACTAAAACATGAACTAGCATCACCATTAAGTACCCTATTTAATCACAGCCTAACCACAAGCTTTGTTCCTGTGAAATAGAAAACAGCAACAATCACTCCCCTCCATGACCCAGGGAATTAAAGACCCATAAGTTTGACCAGTCATATCTATAAATGGAATGTATCATCACGGATATCATAAATAAAGACAGAGGCAACTTCCAAATCCTGGATCCAACCCAATTTGGCTTCATCAGGGTCAGATCCTGCCTGTTATACCTGGTGGATTTCTTCAAAAATGTGACCAGGGACATTGATAAGGGCAGATCTGTGCACACATCATATCTTGACGTGGCAAAGGACTTTGACACAATCCTACACTCAGTCATTACCAATAAACTTAGAAAACTGAATGTGAACCCCTTTGTTGTATGATGGGTACAATCAACCAGCAGACCTGTCACCAGTGGGGTGCCACAAGAGCTGTACTGGGCCCCCTACTGTTTGGCATATATCTCTCACAAGTTCAAGCCAAAACTAAGGGGCTGTGGCTGACCAAGTTTGCAAATGACTGCAAATTGGGTGCAATTATTGAATCCACAAATTACATCAGTGTACTCCAGGAGGGTCTTACACAGACCACCAACTGGTGTCTTCATCACGGTCTCAAATTAAATGCAAAGAAATGCATCATCATCATTCCCTTCGGTAAAAACAATGTCCCTTCACACTATCAAATTAACAGCAATACCCCATGTACCTATGAACTGGTAAGAGGTCTGGCATCACGAGTAGACTGCAATCTTAACTTTGACCAATATGAATCTACTGTAGTAAGAAAGGTGTTCTACATAGCAAACGTGATTAGCAAAAGCATCACCTCTAAGAGCAAAGGAGGTTATAACGCCTCCAAACTTGTCACTAATCAGGCCCATAATTGAGTATAATGCCCCTTTTGGCATGTACCATACAAAGCACCTGCAGCAATTGGAGAGACCTCAGAGGTTTTTAACTAAGAAGATCAAGGGACTCCAGCACGTGCCTTACACAGACCGACTAAAGTCCTTGCCACTATAGTCAGTATTGTATAGACTTCTTAGGGGAGACTTATGCCTGGCTTGCAGAACAATCTCCGACCCAAACCTAATGAATTTGCTGCACATCCATAAATCAAATGGGACTAGAACTACCTGTTCCAGGGACCTAAATATGGCCTGCAACTTGAACAGGACGTGCTGGAGGGACAGAATTGTTTCCCAGTGACTGCTGCATCTTTGTAATAGGCTGTCAATTCATGTGAAGCAAAGCAGCAGGATGAGTGGATGGCACACTGTAAATTCTTACAGGGAATAGTGCTCATGACTCTCTTAGACATGGGCAGTCATTACTAACTACTATCCTGGGTAATGACTAGAGTATGTGTGGTATTACATTGGGATGAAATGGCTAAGCTTGAACTGAACTCTGGGGCCGATGATCCTATGATCATATTATACAGTGCAGAAGAATGTTCTTCAGGACTACATAGGACACTAACCATCATGGTGACATTACGTATCATGAACATCTTGGAGATACAGAGCTCTGAAGACACACACACACACACACACACACACACACACACACACACACACACACGCACACACGCGCACACACGCGCACACACACACACACACACACACACGCACACACATGCACACACGCACGCACACGCACACACACACACGCTCACACACGCTCACACACGCACACACGCACACACACACACACACACACACACACACACACACACACACACACACACACACACACACACACACACACACACACACCTTGTTTACGCATTTCAGTTTTTGCACTTATGGCATGCCTGTATTTTTGCATCAGTACCACTAGGGGCAAGCCTCATAGAATTTCATAGCTCTTTCATAGTGCCTATGTGCAGCACACACAGATGTGCACCATGAGAATGAGGCAGTCAATGTCCTCACAGTTACATGAGTCTGTTACTTGAGTGCTGTGGTCTCACCTCCTGAGTCTGTTCTTATGGTTATCCCACCTACCTGTCAATCACTTCCGATCAGATGTATGCATATCACCATATATTACTGCAGAATGGTACTGTGGTGCCTTGAATGCCTATCTTTGCTTTGGGTGCAAAGCCAAGTCTTGCTGCATACCTTGGGTCACTGCAGGACTGTGCCAATCTGTGCTGTGGATGCAAAGCCAACCCATGCTGCATACCCTGGGTCACTGCAGGACTGTGCCAATCTGTGCTGTGGATGCAAGTCATCCATTTCTGTACATCTGGCATCACCCATGTGTGCACTTCTCTGCTGTGGGTGAAATGCAGTCTGTGCTGTACAACCAGCATCACTGCTGAACTATGTCCTTGTGCCTTATGTGCCCATCTTTGTGGGTACAGGGGGTGCCCATGTGCACCCACATCACTCTAGCACTTTGCTGGCAGGTAACATTCTCCATTTCTGGGTGCACAACCAGCACCTTCTCCATTTTTGAGTGCACAACCAGCACCTTCTCCATTTCTGAGTGCACAACCAGCACCTTCTCCATTTCTGAGTGCACTGTCAGCATACGCTGTGCTGTTAGAGTCATCATTTGTTGCTACCTTTATGCCTAGTGCTGTGGCACATCTACAGCACACATCTGTGCACTTTCTGAAGAGTCTGTGACTACTGCCATGTTGCTTGTGTGTGTGGCTGCACAATCTGCATCTGCTGCTCATTTATCCTGATGTATCAGTGAATTGTTCATTCTGTGGGTTTGCAGCCTGCCTAGGTTGTACCCTGAAATCTCTGCTAATTATAGGAATGTCTCAGTTTGCTTAAGTACCTTCAGTCCTCCCCTGCATTTTCTTATAGGTTCATAGGTTCAATGGAGGTTAGTAGGCTAATGGTCCTAGGGCCTTTACAAGCCCAGCCATGTTATACCCATGCTTTCTAATTGAACTTGGTTAGATGGTCGTTATTCACAGACTGAGTCTACAATCAGCACCGACTGCCCCTGTCCATGAGGGTCATAGGTGCCATCCCCAGGGTAATTTTATGATTTCCCATCCAGTTGTCTAGGTTGTGCTTGAATAGGGTCATTGAGGAGGTCTGCTTCACATGAATTGGGAGTTTATTCCACAGAAGTGGCAACATCTGGGAGATATATCTGTCTCTCCAGCATGTTCTGTAATTCTTGGCCCATTTGATTTGTGGATGTGCAGCATTTACATTAGGATAGGGTTAGAGACTGCTATGTAGTCAAGGCACAAGTCTCCTCTCAGAGTTCTGTAGAATACCAAGTGCAGTGACAGGGCTTTCAGTCTTTCTATGTTGGTCATGTTTTGGAGGCCCTACATTTTCTTAGTAAGAAACTTCTGTCATTGCTGTAGCTGCTGTAGGTGTCTGGTGAGGTACATGCAAAATGGGCCATTGTACTCTATTAGTGGTCTGATGAGGGTCAAGTACAGAGGAGTTATAATATCCTTTGTCTTGGATGTGATGATTTTACTTATGAACTGTGCAATGTAGAAGGCATTCCTTACCACTGTGGACACATGGTGATCAAAGTTTAGATTGTTATCAGCCTGTGTTCCCAAATCTTGCACCACTTTGTTTGAACTAGCTGGTTACCCATCTAGTGGCATATGGGTTCATCCCCAGCTGGGAGAGTTTCTCAGTGATACCCGAGTGGGGGATGTGTCAAAAGCCTTGGCTAAGTCAAAATAGACAGTATATAGTGTTTTGCCTTCATCCAGGGCTTTGCTGACATTGTTGAAGCCCACCGGGTTCAATAAGCATGCTCTACCCTTAACAAAGCCAAACTGTGTCAGGGTCAAGAGTTTGATGATTGACTATGTTCTTGATGATAAGGCCCATGATGATTCGTCCATAGCCTTGCAGATTACATCCACCAATAGTCCACTCTATTTTGTTACATACTTATCAGTTCAGCCCATATTTATTTATGGCTTTAACCCCTATCTCTCCTTAAACTGCTCCATACATTAACATTTCCTTTCTTTATACCTCTAGCTCCTTGCTTCAGTTAACTTATTTCCCCTTACTATATCTAAATCTGATATTCCAAAATATTTTAACCTACTTTTCTTTTTTATAACCCTTAACACTCTACTTGTATCTTATACCCTCACTCACTATGAGCACCTAAGCTTTACTGAATCGCAACTCATTTTAAAACAAACAACTCCACACTCTGTTCCAGCCTCACAAACCCACAGTAACCTATCATCCTCATCTTCCTACCTTCTACCTCATTTCCATAGATTAAACCATATTAAGTATCTCCAAAACAGAAAATCTTACCTACTTTTTACTAAACTCTTAAAATTCTTACATAGTCCTCAACAGCTCCTACTTCTACATGGTGACATCATCCAAACCCAGGCCCAAACAACTGCTTCCCTGATACCCATCCATCCCATCAAACAAACTCTGTCACCCCATCTAGTACACCCAGCTCTCTTCTCATAGCTCACCTAAATATTTGCAGCTTAAATAATAAAATTACCCAACTACATGCCCTGATAGATATACATTCCTTTGACATCCTATGTCTCACAGAAACCTGGCTTAAACCAGGAACTAAGGACAATGATATAATCTCTTCTGGTTACAACATCCTCAGACTTGATCATCTGAACAAAAAGGGTGGTGGAGTTGCAATACTCTACAAATCTGAATTTCAGGTTACCCCACTAGATACTCAACCTCCCTCACCAAGCAATGCCAAAATCTTAATCTCTAAGCTCCAGGTTAATGCTAATAAATCCTTATACATAATTTGCTCTTATATTCCCCCAGGCAATAACATTAATACTCTTAAAAAATACCCTTAGCTGGCTCTCCACATCCTTCCCACAGGAAACTATACTCTTAGGTGATTTTAATATTGATTGGAATTGCTGTATTTCTCCAAAACCACCTTCTCATATAAACCTTTATGGCTTCCTTCAAATCATTATCTCCCCTACTAGAATTCATAAACCTAGCAACTAACAGAACACCCTAGATTGGATATTGGTCAATAGTAATCCCCTGGCATATAAACAGGTGCACTTCTTGATGATTAGTGACCATTTACTTATGCAACAAACAGAGCACCCTAGATTGGATATTGGTCAATAGTAATCCCCTGGTATATAAACAGGCATACTTCCTGATGATATTAGCGACCATTTACTTACGCAACAAACAGAGCACCCTAGATTGGATATTGGTCAATAGTAATCCCCTGGTATATAAAACAGGAATACTTCCTGATGACATCAGCGACCATTTACTTACGCAACAAACAGAGTACCCTAGATTGGATATTGGTCAATAGTAATCCCCTGGTATATAAAACAGGAGTACTTCCTGATGATATCAGCGACCATTTACTTACGCAACAAACAGAGCATCCTAGATTGGATATCGATCAATAGTAATCCCCTGGTATATAAAACAGGCGTACTTCCTGATGATATCAGTGACCATTTACTTACGCAACAAACAGAGCACCCTAGATTGGATGTTGGTCAATAGTAATCCCCTGGCATACAAAACAGGCATACTTCCTGATGATATCAGCGACCATTTACTTACGCAACAAACAGAGCACCCTAGATTGGATATTGGTCAATAGTAATCCCCTGGCATATAAAACAGGCGTACTTCCTGATGAGATCAGCGACCATTTACTTATGCAACAAACAGAGCACCCTAGATTGGATATTGGTCAATAGTAATCCCCTGGCATATAAAACAGGCATACTTCCTGATGATATCAGCGACCATTTACTTATGCAACAAACAGAGCACCCTAGATTGGATATTGGTCAATAGTAATCCCCTGGCATATAAAACAGGCATACTTCCTGATGATATCAGCGACCATTCACTTACGTATATTACTAGACAAAAAGACCCCTATTCCCAACCAAATAATTTTCAGGACTACCCAGAATAAGAAAAATCTAAACCTAGTTAGCTACCAAACAGAGCTCAAAGCTTGCAATTGGTCTCCCCTAAAATACCTACCTCTTGATGAGGCAGTCTCATATTTCAATAATAAATTCTTGCAAATACTAGATCACCATGCCCCTTCTCGTACTACCAGAGCTAGAAACAAACCTGCTCCTTGGCTCACCAAAGAGACCAGGCACAAAATGCTACAGAGAAATAAAATATGGTCCAAAATGGAGAAATACTAAAAACCCAGTTGATCACCAAAATTTTAGGCAGCTTAGAAATGCTACAAAGAAATTAATACTCCTAGACAAAAAAAAAACTATTACCTGAAATTCCAACAAGCACAACATCAAAATCCACAAAACTTCTGGTCAGGAATTAATAAACTACTAAATCCAGGAAATTCCAAAACACCTACTCCTTCTAATCTGACTCAGAGTTAAATTCTGGTCAGTAATTAATAAACTACTAAATCCAGGAAATTCCAAAACACCTACTCCTTCTAATCTGACTCAGAGTTAAATTCTGGTCAGGTATTAATAAACTACTAAATCCAGGAAATTCCAAAACACCTACTCCTTCTAATCTGACTCAGAGTTAAATTCTGGTCAGGTATTAATAAACTACTAAATCCAGGAAATTCCAAAACACCTACTCCTTTTAATCAGACTCAGAGTTAAATTCTGGTCAGGAATTAATAAACTACTAAATCCAGGAACTTCTAAAACACCTACTCCTTCTAATCTGACTCAGAGTTAAATTCTGGTCAGGTATTAATAAACTACTAAATCCAGGAAATTCCAAAACACCTACTCCTTCTAATTTGACTCAGAGTTAAATTCTGGTCAGGTATTAATAAACTACTAAATCCAGGAAATTCCAAAACATCTACTCCTTCTAATCTGACTCAGAGTTAAATTCTGGTCAGGTATTAATAAACTACTAAATCCAGGAAATTCCAAAACACCTACTCCTTCTAATCTGACTCAGAGTTAAATTCTGGTCAGGTATTAATAAACTACTAAATCCAGGAAATTCTAAAACACCCACTCCTTCTAATCTGACTCAGAGTTAAATTCTGGTCAGGAATTAATGAACTACTAAATCCAGGAAATTCCAAAACACCTACTCCTTCTAATCTGACTCAGAGTTAAATTCTGGTCAGGTATTAATAAACTACTAAATCCAGGAAATTCTAAAACACCCACTCCTTCTAATCTGACTCAGAGTTAAATTCTTGTCAGGAATTAATGAACTACTAAATCCAGGAAATTCCAAAACACCTACTCCTTCTAATCTGACTCAGAGTTAAATTCTGGTCAGGTATTAATAAACTACTAAATCCAGGAAATTCCAAAACACCTACTCCTTCTAATCTGACTCAGAGTTAAATTCTGGTCAGGTATTAATAAACTACTAAATCCAGGAAATTCCAAAACACCTACTCCTTCTAATCTGACTCAGAGTTAAATTCTGGTCAGGTATTAATAAACTACTAAATCCAGGAAATTCTAAAACACCCACTCCTTCTAATCTGACTCAGAGTTAAATTCTGGTCAGGAATTAATGAACTACTAAATCCAGGAAATTCCAAAACACCTACTCCTTCTAATCTGACTCAGAGTTAAATTCTGGTCAGGTATTAATAAACTACTAAATCCAGGAAATTCTAAAACACCCACTCCTTCTAATCTGACTCAGAGTTAAATTCTTGTCAGGAATTAATGAACTACTAAATCCAGGAAATTCCAAAACACCTACTCCTTCTAATCTGACTCAGAGTTAAATTCTGGTCAGGAATTAATAAACTACTACATCCAGGAACTTCTAAAACACCTACTCCTTCTAATCTGACTCAGAGTTAAATTCTGGTCAGGTATTAATAAACTACTAAATCCAGGAAATTCTAAAACACCTACTCCTTCTAATCAGACTCAGAGTTACATTCTGGTCAGGAATTAATAAACTACTAAATTCAGGAAATTCCAAAACACCTACTCCTTCTAATCTGACTCAGAGTTAAATTCTGGTCAGGAATTAATGAACTACTAAATCCAGGAAATTCAAAAACACCTACTCCTTCTTATCTGACTCAGAGTTCTCCCAACCAAATTGCTGACACTTTTAACAAATTCTTTTCTGAAACAGTCAGTTCACTAGCTAATACCCTGTCACCTGCTAGCACCCTGGAACTTCTCCCTCTAATCAATAAACCCCCACTTTAAAGCTGCAACCAGTCTCAACTTCTCTCATCCATATCCTACTTCTGAAACTTAAACCTTGTACACCATCAGCTGACCACCTACCAGCTGAGTATCTGCAAATTGCAGCTGGAGTTCTTGCTTACCCTGTTTCCATATTAATAAATAGAACCATAATTGAAGGCTAATCCCATCTTTCTGGAAAGTCTCTCATATCATCCCTTTACATAAGGGGGGTAACTCAAATGAACTCTCAAACTTTCGTCCCATAACCCTACTCTCTCCTTTAGCAAAAATCATGGAAAGATGCATTCATCGGCAATTACTTGATCATCTTCTCTAAAATAACGTTCTAGCCGACTGCCAACATGGTTGTAGACCATTTCATAATACTACAACTACACTCTTATCATTCTCAGACTGTATTAATAAAAATTGTAATAATAACTTACTTTCCTCAGCTCTCTTCTTAGACCTCTCCAAAGCCTTTCACATGGTTAATCATCAACTCATGTTAAACATTCTCAAATCTCTTTCCTTAGACACTTAGGCGGTCCAGTGTTTTAATTCCTACCTAGAAAATAGACAGTAAGCAGTTCTCTGGGACAATCACTTATCCTCTCAGCTTCCCATCACCATTGGCATCCCACAAGACTCTATTTTGGGACCCCTCCTCTTTTCTATTTTTATTAATGATCTAAAAACTTCCCTTCCACAAACCACCTGCATTCAATATGCAGATGACTCGACACTTATCTGTGCCGCGGTTTCTTCTGCTGAGCTGCAGTCTAGTACCCAAACAGTATTTACATCAGCTGAAAACTGGTTCCGTCACTACTGTCTCCTTCTTAACCCCCAAAAAATTAAATTATTACTATTCACTCTTACACAGAAGTCCTCTCCTATCAACTTCACAATTGTATCAAACAACGGCACGATAATATCACCTGACACAACCACCAAACTTCTAGGTGTCACAATTGATCATAATCTTAACTTCGATTCACACATTAACTTAACCATTAAACCAGTAAATAGGAAACTCAGCTCTCTATAGGCTCAAACCCCTCCTTGCACCTTCAGCTAGGACTACTATAGCACAAACACACCTGATATCTACCCTTCTCTATGCCTCTCCTATTTTTACCAATCTATCAAAATCCAATTTTAATAAACTGGCATCCTCATACAATAATTTTTAAATGTTTTTTTTTATTTAATTTAACATTTGTTGACTGGGCAAGTCCAACTAGGTTCCCCAGATCCTGTTTTCAGTGGAGGCCCAGGGAGAAATGCTCTATAAGCATGTCTTTACAATAACATTGCTAGATTTGCCACAGCAGCTCCATTTCGTACCCACCATTTGCATAAATCTTAAACAAATAGGTTGGCTGGAATTACAAAACCAGCTGTTGCTTCAACAACTTACAATCACCCACAAGATCTTGTATCACCCCATGAATACTCCCATACTCTTTAACCTTATTAGCCCTTACAAAAACCTCACAACCCTTCGCTCAGGTTCATAGGTTGATACTAGGCTATCTGCCCTAGGGCATTTATAAGCCTAGCCAGAGTGTGTTTGGCTTTTGCCACCCTTTTATATTAGTTGACTGTGCCTCTATATAGTAGGTCACAGAAGGTAGCCCTTTTAAGGTTAGTTTACTGTACCTCTGTCAAGCAGGGACACAGAAGAGATCCCAGGGGTAAACGTACGATCTCCCATCCACTCGTCAAGATTTCTCTTGAAGAGGGTCAGTGAGGAGCTCTGCCTAACATGGATTGGGATTTTGTTCCAGAGTGAGGGGAGCCTCTGGGATATGAATCTGTCCCTCCAGCATGTCCTATTCATTTCTGTGCTGAGGTTCAAGTCCCTAGAGCGTGTAGCTCTAAGGGATTTGGATTTCCTGAGGTGAAGTATGTCCATTAATTCTGGGTTGTACACGGCTTTATACATCAGACACAGATCGCCTCTGAGTAGGTGGTACGCAACTGAGTAGAGCTGGAGTCTGTTTAGCCGAACTGCATAGGGCATGTATTTGAGCCCCTTGATCCTCTTGGTGAGGTACTTTTGGGGTCTTTCCAGTTGCTGCAGGTGTCGGGTAAGGTGCATCCCAAATGGGGCATTGTATTAAATTATGGGCCTGATAAGTGATGAGTAGAGGGGCACAATGACCTCTCTTGATCTAGATGTGAATCCTTTCATGAAAAGGTGGGCTATATAGAAGGTCCTTCTAACCACTTTGGCAACGTGATTGTCAAAGGAGAGACTGCTATCTACTTGGGTCCCCAAGTCCCTAATTACTTCTTCCGTACTTAATTGATTACCACCTATGTGGTAATTTGTGGGCACTTTGTTTTTCCCAAAGGGGATGACTATGTACTTTTTGGCATTTAGCTTTAGGCCATGGCTCTGGCACCAGTTATCCGTCTCTGTGAGACCCTTTTGGAGGATGCTTGTGTCAGCCGGAGAGTCGATTACGGCACCCAGTTTGCAGTCATCTGCGAACTTGGTCAGCCATAGTCCACCTGTGTTAGCCTGTACCTCGGAGAAATATATACAGAACAAGAGAGGTCCCAGGACTGAGCCTTGTGGGACGCCACTTATAACTGATTTAGAGTCTGACATGTCACCTGCTATTCTGACCATGTGGGTTCTATCCCTGAGCCAGTTTGCAACCCATCTTGTGACATAGGGGTTGATACTTAAGCTGGTGAGCTTATTTATGATGCCCGAGTGGGGCATTGTGTCGAAGGCTTTTGCGAGGTCCAGGTAGGCTGTGTGGACTACCTTCCCTTCATCTATGGCTTTGATAACTGTTTCAAAGAAGTCAACCAGGTTCAATAGGCAAGATCTGCCCTTAACAAAGCCAAATTGGGTAGGATCCAGTGTCTGGAGGTTCCCAATTTCTTTGTTTATGATTTCCATGATGATACGCTCCATAGCTTTGCAGACCAGGCTAGTCAGGCTTATAGGGCGATAGTTTCCGGGGTCTGTTGTGGCACCATCTTTGTGGAGTGGGACCACTGTTGCAGTATGCCATTCCTTGGGTACATATCCTGTAGTAAGGCTGAGATTGAACAGTGACTTTATATGAGGGTTTAGTTCTTCTTGAAGCTCGTGTAAGACGCAATCCGGGACACCATCTGGTCCCATTGATGCTGTGTTTTTTGCTTTGGAGAGGGCAGCTCTCACCTGTGCATCTGTGATCTCAGGAAGGCTACACTCTGTTGGGATAGACATTTGCTCTTTTGGGAGGGAAGGGTGGGGGGAGAAGTTTGCACTGAACCTTTCTGCCAGGATGTTGGCAATGTCTGTGGGTTCAGTGTATTTTTTGTCATTTTGCACTAACTCAGAGCATATCTGGGAGTTGCCTCCCAGGTTTCTGACATAACTAAAGAAGGCCTTGTGATTATCTTTAGTGTCTTGTGCAATTTTTCTTTCGAAGCTGGCCTTAGATGATTTTATGAGGGATTGTAGTTTCTTGCTAGTACTGATCAGAGACGCCTTCCCTTTTTGGGATTTTGCTCTATCATGTAGTAGCTGTCTCCTCCTGTTGTATAGCTTATTTATGGCCAGGGTCCACCAGACAGGTCTCCTGCCTTTGGAGGAGTGAGTCTTGGTTTTATTTGGGATAGCATGCTCCATTCATTCCTGTAGATGTCCACAGAATGCTTTTGTAAAGGATTCTGCATTTTGGGCCATATTTTCCACTGGGCCGGGATCACATCAGTCACCCTGCTAGACAGGGGTCCAGGGAAGTAAATAGTGTGGGAAGAAATAGCCAAGGAATTGTTATGGCTAGGCTTGTATAGGCCCTAGGGCTGATAGCCTAGTACCAACCTGTGAACCTATGAACCTAAGAAGGATTCCACCTCGGTTTTGAGAAGTGTGAAGTTTGCTTTTGAGAAGTTCTTCACCGTGGTTTCCTTGGCTAGGGGTGGGGACAGAATATGGATGTCCAGTGAGATTAGTTTATGGTCTGATCTTACCAATGAGGGGTATACCTCTGGTGTAGAACATAAAGACCCCATGTTGGTGATGACCAGATCCAATATGTTTTCCCCTCTTGTGGAAGTGGTGACCAGTTGTTCCATAGCATTTGAGTTTATAAACTCTAGGAACTGTTGGGCGTGGGTGTTTGGGCTTGAGTAGTTTTCCCAATCAATGTTTGGGTAGGTGAAGTCACCCAACATAATGGTGTTTGGAGAGACCTTCATATTCTCCAGTGTTCTCAGGAAAGCTGAGTGAGGTTCCTGTGTTTGGGAGGGTGGTCTGTAGCAGGCTACAAACTGAAAGGCAGCTAACAAGCTACTAGTTGCCTCCCTTACATCTCACAATAAATCTGGTGACTGCCTGTTTACTAACACTGTTGGTTTTAATTGGAACAAGCTTCCAAGTGAACGTACACCACTGGTATCAACACCCCTTTTCAAGAAGCAACTAAAAACATTCTTTAATTCCCAATGGCTATGCCCATGTACCAGTCCTGATTGACACGTTTTGCCTCTTGCCTTACCACTGTTATAGGAGTATAACTTTTACATTATACCTGTCTTTTCTTCTAGTTATACTTTTTTACTGATAAAGATAGATTTAATAACAAAAAAAAATGTTTTTTGATCTGTGATTCTGTTCTTCTTGGGTTCATATTAGGTACAAATGAGTTAACAAATACTGCCTTTTGTGTATCTTAACTATGCGTGTCACTCTCACATATTGTAGCAAAATCTGATGTAAAGGGGTTCCATAGATTTATTCAATTGTTTTCACTTGTTTTTATATGTATAAGCTTTGCATATTTACTAAATTGTATAACCTGGTAGTGGAGCTTTTCTCCCTGGGCCTCTACTGAAAATGGACATGTATCCAGCTAGACTAGCCCGGTCAACAAATGTAAAACAAAATGTAAAATAAATAAGGCTGGTTATGCTTATGGTCTACAGTTCCCTGCGTCGGTTGATTTATTTATTTATTTGACATTTGTTGACCAGGAAAGTCTGACTGGGCCAGGAACCCATTTTCAGTGGAGGCCCAGGAATAAAAGCTCCACAAAGTATAACAAGGAAAATACAAATAAAAAATAGAAAAACATTTTACAAAGATGAAAAACAATTATACAACAGTAACGATATTTTGCAAAATTGCTATACAGTGATACTTACAGTTGAATGTGCAGTTTACATATTATGGGATGGTTTTCTTGGCATATTGCCAGTTTGAAAATTCTCTCATCAGTGCATATTTCAATCTAAGAGTACATGACAAAGGTTAATACAGGTTGTACATCTGGTTACAATTTTGTAGAAAGGCTGACAGAGTAAAAGTATAATGGCCCTTGTACAATATAAGAAGGGAGTCTACAGGGATGTTTAGACAGACTGTAGGTAGATCTTAGGAAGATAAGCTGAGATTAAGAGAAGTTAAAAGATTGGGTAAGTACATTAATAAGATTAGAGACAAGTTTGTAGAAAGAAAAAGGGGGGGCTAGGTTGAAAGTTACAGGGGTTGCTATGGAAAAGGGGCAGATGTTGGTGTCTTGCAGATGTTTTTCTAGTGTGAGTTTGAAATTCTTGTGGTTAGGAACTGTCCTGATATCCCCCATTTCCGAGTTTTGGTACAATGTAAGAATATATGCATTGACCGGCCTTTTTGATTGGTCTGTGTAGGGTTACTAGTTTGTCTTCAGATCAGAGATTTCTGGTGGGTGTGTACATTTAGAGGAGTGAGGTGAGAGCTGGGCAGTTATCAGGTTGGTATATAACTTTGTGGGCTATATTAAGTTGTAGTTGGTCAAGGAAGAGTGGTGTATGTTGTGTGGCACATTAGTAGCATATTTTGCAATTTTATTGTGGCAGGCACTGGTCTTGTAGATTGCAACAAAAACAAACCAGGTTTGCAGGTGGAAAGTAATGCAGAGTGAGGATTAGATGAGAGAAATGCTGGCTGGTTAGAAACAACTGTAGAATGTTAGGGTAAATAAAAATAGGAAGGGGGTAAATTATCAGGCAAGCGGAAAGTGCAAAAGAGTTTGTTAACTAAAGAAAATGTTTAAAGATAAAAGTATTTGGCAAGATGATTGACTTAAGCATGTTTAAGGGAGAACAAGTGTGTTTAAGCAGAATTGGGCATATTTAAAGTAAAACAAGCACAATAAAAGTATGCTGGGCATAAAAAGGGCTTAAATGAGCAAAACAAAATATAATAGAAGAGAAAATTACACATTAAGCAAAAATAAAGCAAGGCGACTGTTTGTGTTTGGGCATAACTATGACTTTATATTGTATCAAGGGTGTAATTAAAGTTATTTGAAGTATCTCACAGTGTGTGTGAATGTGCTTACAGTGTGTCCACAAACCAAGCCAGGAAACAAACAGATAATCCACAAATATCATGAAAGAACAGCACATAGGAAAAAAGTTGTCCTCAGCATTAACATTAAAAACCCACCAGCTTTAACACTGAAATCCAATATATAAAATCCCAAAGGCTAAGTGCTTTCGTTCCAATAAAATTAGAGAACTTCATCAGATAATTCCATAAGAATGAATTCCAGTTTAAATACCTTATTTTTGTTTTGGTGTTTTCTCTCAGCGCTTCCTGTTGCGGCTTCTCCCATGACTCCTGGTGTTGTAACTCTGGCTCCTCTGCCTCAAAAAATTACTATTAGCTGAATGAGTGGTCATTCTATCAAATTCTTGTACAGAGCCAGCATTATTGTTAACCAAACCTGACAAGTCTTTAAACTCTCAAGAAAGAAAACACCAAAAAGATAAGGTATTTAAACTGGAATTCATTCTTATGGAACTAAATGATGAAGTTCCCTACTTTTATTGGAACAAAAGCACTTATCCTTTGGCATTTTGTATATTGGATTTCAATATTAAAGCTGGTGTTTTTTTAATGTTAATGCTGAGGACAACTTTTTTTCCTGTGTGCTGTTCTTTCATGATATTTGTGGATCATCTGCTTACAGTGTGTGCTTATTACTGTGCATATATTTCAGAGTTCACTGTGTGCAAAGTGCAACTATTTCATGTAATCCAGTCAAAGCATAGCTATTTCAAAAAGTTCTTGTGCTGTGTGTGTCTATTTGCAAAGTGCCGACATTACAGAGTGCTTCTTGTACTGTAAAGAGTTACCTGGCAAGGTACCGCCGTCTTGGGGACATTTCAGTGTACTGCATACAGTCATTTGCAAAGCGCAAATACTGCGAAAGATATTGAATTTTGGGCAACAGAAGTTTGATTTGTTTGCATTGTACAGTTTCTTGATATGTATCTTGCATTGATAAAGGGTCTTTCTTACAAAAGATTACAAGAGTATTACAATGCTCGTGAATTACTTAGTTGCATCGTAAAGTTCTCAAATGTTTCTTAAAGTGATGACTTTAACAAGTGATGGAGTATGACTGTAGCATTCTTGCCTTTATTGATAAAGTTCCAAGCGATCACTTTAGCATTTTTGCCTTTACCAATTGTCTTAGCATTCCTGCCTTTACTGATAAAGTTCCAAGCGATGACTTTAGCATTTCTGCCTTTACCAGTTTCAAAAGTGCATTACTTTAGCATTTCTGCCATTACCAATTTCGAAAGTGTGTGACTTTAGCGTTTCTGCCTTTACCAATCAAAGATTTCATAAAGCATTGAAAAGTCTGAGAAATTATTCCACAAAGCTCCGTAAAGCATATAAAAGTCCAAAAAGCTATTCCATAAAGTTCCGTAAAGCATCGAAAGCCCGAGAAACATATTTCATAAAACACAGTAAACCATCAAGAAATCTGAAAAGTTATTTCGGAAAGTGCAATAAAGCATTAAGTTTATTTTGCAAAGTCCAGTTATTCGAAAGTACTATGAGGTTGTTTATTCGCATACTTCCAATAAGCTTAAATACAAACTGTATAAGTTCAGAGCACAAAAGCATTGAGCAAATTGTGTTTATGCCAATTACTTATGCGTATGTGTGTGCATGTGTGTGTGTGTGTGTGTGTGTGTGTGTGTGTGTGTGTGTGTGTGTGTGTGTGTGTGTGTGTGTGTGTGTGTGTGCATGTTTATGCTTATTTGCAAGACCCTTCTCTGGTATGAGTTAATATGGCAGATGGATTTTGAAAGCCCCCACCACTTGTATTTGATCAGAATATTGAGAGAACTGGAGACTATCTGAGCAGGAGTACGATAGTTTATACAAGCAGCTTATGCAGATAGAGATGCACATGCTAAGGCATTCATTGTGCTAAACCCAGCAGGGTCAGAGGCCATAGAAAGAGAACGTTCATTTGTATATGCATCAGCAGTGTATAAAGGTGAAGGTGCAGATCGCCATATTGTTGTGCAGGCTGAATCAAGGGAAGACCCCGATTGTTTGAAGTGCAAGTTCAGAGAAATGTGTAATCCCCAGATGAACATTACATTAGAGAGGCATTTGTTTTACACAAGATATCTGAAACCAGGGAAACATTTGCAGCTTACATGACTGACTTAAGAAACAGAGCTAAAACGTGTTGGTTTGATGATTTGAAAGGTGAGCTGATAAAGGACAGACTTGTGTCTGGTACTAATAGTGCTACATTGAGAAAGATTTTACTTTGTGACAATGATTTAACATTAAGCAAAGCAATAGAGATTTGTCAGATCCATGAGGTGACAAAGACATATGAATATGCTTGCAAGTGACAAAAGCATGGTTTCAGTGAGCTCCAGGGTGAATGTAGATAGTATGCAACATGTGGCAAAAAGGAACAGGCCTAAGCAAGGGGCAGCCACAGGGTTTCCAAAGAAGGTATAAAGCTTTCTAGAAAGTTCTAGGAAAAGTGCAAGCTTCACCACCAGCTCATTGCAACACAAAAGTGAGTCAGCAAAACCCAAATCTAGATTTATTGTTAACTGTTGCAATTGTGGTACAAATCATGAGTCTAAAAGAGAGAAGTGTTTAGTATATGATCAGCAATGTCACAAGTGTAAAAAATTGAACCATTTCCAAAAATGTTGCAAATCTAGTAAGTCTCACTTAGTTATAAAGAAACGTTGCACAACAAAGCAAGTTGATCAAATAGAGTTGAAACACTCAGGTTTCTATGTGGATGGTGTATCAGTGCTTGGAGAAAGAGTTGATGCAGTAAACTTATTAACAAGAAGTGAAGTATTTTGTATATTTCGGATCAATGGAAAATTCACAGATCTCAAAGTTGACACTGGGTCAAAGTGTGATGTTATATCAGCAGGCACGTTTGCAAAAGTGAGAACTAATGAGCAACTCAATGTAACCAGCAGTGCGAGACTTGTTGCTTTTGGAGGTGAAGAAATTCAAACTGAAGGTTCAGTGATGCTTTCGTGTTATTTGGCCAACAGCTGTTGCAACTTATTATTCTATGTAGTAAGACGACCACTGCAGTCTTTACTGGGTCTCAAAGATAGTTTGAGAATTAATCTGCTTTCTTTTGCCAAAGAAGTTCATTATGTGAGTGCAGTTCCAAGTTCCAATTTTGCCGAAGCCATTTTCTCACAGTATGCTGATGTTTTCAATGACAAATTGGGCAAACTTCAAGTTGTATATTCCATGAAGTTAGATCCAGAGATCACTCTGGTAGTTAGACCAGCAAGAAGAGTTTTGATAGCTATGCAGGGTAAAGTTAAAGCTCAGTTGGATAAGATGGTGCAGCAAGGTGTGATTTGTCCAGTTACAGAACCAACTGAATGGGTGTTGTCCATGGTAGCCACTCACAAGAAAGACTCAGATGAAATCAGAATATGCATTATTCCTAGAGATTTGAACAAAGCATTAAAAAGACCATATCATCCAATGTGCACAGTTGAAGAAGTTGCAACTCTAATAATGGAAGCCACTGTATTTTCTGTTTTGGATGCAAAGAGTTCATTTTGGCAAGTGATGCATGACCACAAATCCTCATTTCTAACTACTTTTGGTACTCCGTTTGGATCACAAATCTTCATTTCTAACTACTTTTGGTGCTCCGTTTGGACCACAAATCCCCATTTCTAAATACTTTTGGTGCTCCGTTTGGATCATAAATCCTCATTTCTAACTACTTTTGGTGCTCCGTTTGGATCACAAATCCTCATTTCTAACTACTTTTGGTGCTCCGTTTGGATCACAAATTCTCATTTCTAACTACTTTTGGGACTCTGTTTGGATCACAAATCTTCATTTCTAACTACTTTTGGTGCTCCGTTTGGACCACAAATCCTCATTTCTAACTACTTTTGGTGCTCCATTTGGATCACAAATTCCCATTTCTAACTACTTTTAGTGCTCCGTTTGGATCACAAATCTTCATTTCTAACTACTTTTGGTGCTCCGTTTGGATCACAAATACTCATTTCTAACTACTTTTGGTGCTCCGTTTGGACCACAAATCCCCATTTCTAAATACTTTTGGTGCTCTGTTGGAATCACAAATCCTCATTTCTAACTACTTCTGGTGCTCTGTTTGGATCACAAATCCTCATTTCTAACTACTTTTGGTGCTCCGTTTGGATCACAAATCCTCATTTCTAACTACTTTTGGTGCTCCGTTTGGATCACAAATCCTCATTTCTAACTACATTTGGGACTCCATTTGGATCACAAATCCTCATTTCTAACTACTTTTGGTGCTCCGTTTGGATCACAAATCCTCATTTCTAACTACTTTTGGTGGTCCGTTTGGATCACAAATCCTCATTTCTAACTACTTTTGGTGCTCTGTTTGGATCACAAATCCTCATTTCTAACTACTTTTGGTGCTCCGTTTGGATCACAAATCTTCATTTCTAACTACTTTTGGTGCTCAGTTTGGACCACAAATCCCCATTTCTAAATACTTTTGGTGCTCCATTTGGATCACAAATCCTCATGTCTAACTACTTTTGGTGCTTCGTTTGGATCACAAATCCTCATTTCTAACTACTTTTGGTGCTCCGTTTGTATCACAAATCCTCATTTCTAACTATATTTGGGACTCCATTTGGATCACAAATCCTCATTTCTAACTACTTTTGGTGCTCCGTTTGGATCACAAATCCTCATTTCTAACTACTTTTGGTGCTCCGTTTGGATCACAAATCCTCATTTCTAACTACTTTTGGTGCTCTGTTTGGATCACAAATCCTCATTTCTAACTACTTTTGGTGCTCCATTTGGATCACAAATCCTCATTTCTAACTACTTTTGGTGCTCCGTTTGGATCACAAATCCTCATTTCTAACTATGTTTGGTACTCTGTTTGGATCACAGATCCTCATTTCTAACTACTTTTGGTACTCCGTTTGGATCACAAATTCTCACTTCTAATTGGTGCTCCATTTGGTGGATACAGACTACTAAGCATGCCATTGGGAATAAATTCTGCAAGTGAAGGTTTTCAGCGTGCAATGGAACAAATGTTTTCAGGTTATCCCTGTGCTGTAATAGTAGACGATCTATTAACTGGAGGCAATGGTGAAACAGAGCATGACAGAAACCTCAAGAAAGTTCTAGACAGAGCATGTGAAGTGAACTTAAAGCTTAATCCTCTGAAGTGCAAATTCAGACTTCCAGACGTTATGTACTTAGGCCATTTGTTTACAAGTACAGGCTTAAGACCTGACCCAACCAAACAAACAGCTATTCTAGAGATGTCAGAACTAGACAATGTACAAGGTTTACAGCATTTTCTGGGCATGGTCAACTATTTAGGCAAATTTGTACAAGACTTAAGTGGGTTGACAGCACCTTTCAGAGAGCTAGCGTGCAAAAATGTTGTATGGTCATGGCTGGAACATCATCAGAAGGCATTTGATGACCTTAAGCAGAAAATTGCCACCCCACCTATGTTAAAATACTATGATGTGAATAAACCAGCTTTTCTTTCCTGTGATGCTTCAAAATCTGGTCTTGGTGCAGATAACGCACTGGGCGGCACAGTGGTGCAGCGGTAGCATTGTTGCCTCACAGCAAGAGGTTCTCCCGTTCGATTTTGAGCTGGGGTGCTTTCTGTGTGGAGTCTGCATGTCCTCCCTGCATTTGTGCCACCGGGTGCTATGGTTTCCTCCCATGTCACAAAGACATGCATCTACAGCGTTTCTCCCTGGGCCTCCACTGAAAATTGGCTTTGTTCCAAGTTGAACCTTCCCGGTAAACAAATGTTAAATAAAATAAATAAAATATTCTTCAAGCGGGGAGACCAGAAGCCTATGCATCTGGGACACTAACTCAAGCTGACATGCGTTATGCTCAAACTGAGAAAGAGCTTTTTGCGATAGTTTTCACGTTCCACGTTTCATGATTATATTTATGGTTGAGTCATCCAGATTGAAACTGATCATCAACCTCTAGTTACCATTCTAAAGAAGCCTATGCATTTTGCTCCAATGAGATTACAAAGAATGGTGCTCAAATTGCAAATAGTACAATTTCAAAATGGTCTGCATTAAAGGTAAATTGCTCTATTTGGCTGATACCTTAACCAGATCGCCTAGAAGTACAACGGCACTGTTTGATACTGAAACATTTGACTTTGATGTAATGTCAGTGTGTAATTTTTCCACCAGTAGACTTGATGAGTTATTACATCACACTATGACTGATCCAGTTTCATAAAAGCTTAATCACTACATCAATGTCAGATGGCCGTCAAAGTAATCTAGCGTATCACCTGAGGTACAATTGTATTTTCCTTACAGAGATGAATTGTTGACGGAAGATGTAATTTTTTTTTCAAAGGTCCTAAAATTGTTGTATCTGCTTCCTTACAGCAAGGATATATTCAGATTTTGCATCGTGGTCACCCATGTTTATTATCCACTAAGAGAAGGGCAAGAGAATTAGTATTTTGGCCTTCATTATCGAAAGACATTGATAAGGTTCTTTCTTCTTGTTCAGTATGCAATAGTACTAGACCGCATTTGCAAAGCGAACCACTTCAGCTAAGTCCAGTTCCTGAACTACCTTGGTAGATAGTAGCAACTGATATCTTTGGTTTTTGTAGACTCTTATTCGAATTGCTTTAAGATTGATCTGCTACCAAACTTAACCTCAACCGCTGTTATTACTAAGCTGAAATGTCATTTCTCAGTTTGTGGTAGTCTACACAAACTTTATTCTGAAAATGGTACTCAATTCACTAGCCAGTTGTTTCAGAAATGTGAAAAAGAATGGGACTTAGTACGTGTCACTAGTAGTCCTGAATATCCTCAGTCCAATGGTCTAGCTGAATGAGCAGTACAGAGTGGAAAGAAATTACTTCAAAAGTCAAAGCGTGACAATACCGATATTTTCTTGAATTTACTTAGTCTCAGAAACATGCCCCATAATGATATTCCTGGCTCTCCTGCTCAAAGACGACTTTCCAGACAAACTAAAACTATGCTACCTATTTCATAAAGATTGTTGCAGCCTACATCTAAGAACAATAAAACCATCAAGGCTCAAGTGTTTAAGAAGCATAATGTCCAGAAATCTAGTTATGACAGATCGAGCAAATTACTTTGTTTGTTTGTTTAGGGAAGGAGAGATGGTACACGAAAGGTTTTGATCAAGCTGAGATCCTATTTGGTAGGTTCCGAGGGTGTGGAGTATAGGAGGAATTGCAGACATATTCTTCCTGTACCAGGATCATCATCATTGCAATCAAAACATTGTATCTGTGATGCAAACTCTAAGTCAGAGAATGAGTCAGACATTGTTTCCAGACCAGAATGTTTTTAAAAGTCTGATTCTGTTCCAGAAACCGATTCAAACATTCCACAGATCAACCATTTTGCAGAGACTGTCCCAGTTGCTAAATCTAATTCCCAGTTTTATGTCACACAATATGGACGAGTTTCTAAGCCTAGTGTGAAATACACAGCAACATGGAATTGATTGTATACATCTGTGTACTTAGTATTGTATAATACATGTCTTTAGATTATCTGTGATTTCTGCATGCTAAATAATCTCATGACAAACTGCATGACCTATTTCTCAAAGAGGGCGGATGTAGATCAGAGTGTAATGTGTGTGCACTGTCTTTAAGAAACATGCAAGGCTGTGCGTGCATGTATATATTCCAGACACATGCAATCCCTAGTGCCATTTTGTAGAAGCAGCCAGTGAGTGAGCATGTATGATCGCAGAAGGTAGTTTGTATACAAGTTACTTAGTCATAGTCAATAAGCCTTTACAGTGATGTGTTTGTATAGAATAAAGCTGCTTAAGCAGAACCCATGAAGACTCATTTATTCTAAAAGCATAAACAGTTATTTAATTTGTATATGAACAAAAAAAAGTGTAGAAATGAAAAAGCAAAAAGAGAAAGAAATGACTTGTGATAACACAACAAACAAGTTATGAGTTTCAGTATTACCCTTTTACTATGGTAGATATTTACAGCTATCTCTATCTTAATTTTGTCTTTGAGTCATTCACTTTTAAGACCTATTATCCATAGTAAGTTTTATATAAATAATGTTTTTTTTTACTAATTTTGGTGATTTTAACTGATGCCAGTTAATTATTATTGATTTTAGTCAGTTATTTAAAATCTGCTGTTCCAAAAGTTTAGGAGTTAATTAAAGACAAATATGTCTTATGGAATATTTCTAAAAATCTATGTTAACATCTTTTGGGAATGACATATACTCACTATGTGCTAACACCCAGTTCTTGTGAAGTTTTTATCTAGTGGGAGTTTGTCATGATAAAATTTATTCAGAGCGCAAGTAAATACAAATGCTAAATGATTCTTTGATTTGTTCTGCCATTTTGAAGTTTTTATTAGAACTAATACAGATGACATGCTTAGGTATTTTGGGTAATCATTTAGATTGCTAATAAAGCTAATGTTTCCTTAGTCTGTTAAGCACTAAATTCAGATTATATATATCATAGGTTCATAGGTTCATAGATTAGTACTAGGCTAACTGCCCTTGCGAGCCATTTTAAGCCTAGCCAATTATCCCTTGTGAGACTCAAACCCTGTACCTTGTGTTTGCAAGGCAAACACCTTAACCATTAGGCCACTGTCCCATCCCCAAATATCTTAATATGTCTTTTGCTTCCTTAGTGAATAATTACTGTATAAATGTTTAATGTTTCTAATAATAGTGTATGTAACTCAACTCTAAAACCTAACTGGAATCAATATCTGATTAGTTGTTTATCACTACTGTTTTTCTCTTAATTTATAATATATTCTCCAGTTCTTACTTTGTTTTCATGGGCTCGAACCATCAAATGTTGATGGTTGGGACAGGTAGTCTAGCAGATTTAGTTTTGTTTGTTAGACTAGGAATATATCTCATTCCATGCATAGGGTGTATTAAAGTTTAAATCAGAGTGAAATATGCTAATTTTTTGTTATTTAACTGTTTTTCTAATTTTTAAATGCCTAACACAATTGTTTTACTTTTATCTTTCATGGGGAAAGTTATTTGGATTGTGATAAATAGAAATACCACAATTGATATTCTATTGTCTATTCAGGAAGAGTATTATGTATACAGGATTCTATTAATACAAGTTCCTTTATTATTTCTTATCTTTAAATAATTCTGATATGGATTTAACTTTGATATTCTTAAATACTAATGGCTTAAACAACCCATATAAGAGAGCCAACCTACTAAGGTATCTTAAACTAAACAAGGCTCAAGTAGTTTTTCTCTAAGAGACACACTTTAAAATAAATGATGCATTTATGTGGGACCCTAACAAATACAAAATACTTGCTCAATCTTCTTATAAAAATAAGACCAGAGGCGTAACAATTCTATGGAAAAAGACTTTCTTAAATCCCCAAATCATTTACAAACAAGTAGATAATGATAGACTCATGGCCTTAGTTATACTTAAGTTTAATAATAGAATTTGGACCCTGGTTAATTTATACTGGTTCCCGTGTATGGGGGTTGTACTAGCTAAGAAACACTTAGACTTTATTACAACTACTTCTAAAGGTAATATTATACTAGGAGGTGATTTCAATTGTATCACATATATTACAAAAACTACCAATAGGAAATCTCCTAGACTATTGTCCTCAGCCAAATAGTTTAAAAATGGAAATAAATGTTTAAATTAAAACATACCTTTAATGCTTTGGGACCAAATTCTTTACTATTCTCACACCAGGACTATAGACATGGTACCCAAACTAGAACAGATAAAATTTATATATCGCAAGATCTTTATTCTAAAATCTTGAATTTTTCAATACAACCTTACCCCTTTTCAGATCATAATTCCCTGTTGTTAATAATACACTTGGAATTCAATCAATTAGTTATTACTTCAAGGATTCCTTCATATATCACAAAAATTAAAGACTTTAAATCTTGGATAACTTCTGAACTTCAGCTATTCTTAGAGCTTAATTATAAACCTGAAGCAAACACAATTATGGTTTGGAATTATCTTAAGGCCTCTCTATATGGTAAAACCATTAGCTGGTACAAAAATAAAATTAAAGAATAGGGCTCAGAGTTACAGCAACTCAAAAATCAAATATTATCTCTTAAATCTAATAAAAACCTAATTGCTACAGATAATAATAAGAAAACAGAAGAAGAAAATAAGAAATATGATGAAATAGCATCCCATAAAACTAATTTAGCTATGGAAAAACTGAAATTAAATTATTATGCTACCTCTCCTAAGCATCTTCATAACCTATGAAAGTTAAGATACAATCAAAAATTAATAGCACTGATAGTATCTTTCATGAAAGGAAAAGGAAAAAAGTCTCGGACATAGGGGACATTCTGGAGGCTTTTAATTATCATTATGCAGAGCATCATAAAGATAAAATAAGTACAAATGAATGTGAGAAGTTAGAGAATATAGTTCCCAACATAACAAGAATTCCTGGGGAACTTAAGTTAGAGCTACAAAAACCTATTTCTCAAAAGGAAATTATAGATTGGATTAAAGGAAGTAAGTCTAATAAAGCACCTAGAATAGATGGCTTAATTATCGAAATTTATAGATTGTTCCCTTCTTCTATAATCTCTCTCCTACATAAAACCTTTCTTGAAGTTCAAACATTAGCAAATATTCCTCCTTCTTGGAGATATTCTCTAGGAGAGAATAAGGACCCTAATCATTGCAACTCATATAGACCCATTTCTTTGTTGAATAATGTTTATAAACTATTTATGTCAAGTATGGTCAATAGATTGAAAATACCCATATCTAAAACAAATGATCAACCAAACTGGTTTTATACATAACAGGCATACACAAGATAATATTAAAAGAGTATTAACTCTGATAGATTACCTCAGTAGAGGAAACCACGAAGCACTGATAATAGGAATAGATATTCAAAACGCCTTTGACTCCTTAAATTGGGGCTATTTATTTAAAGTCTTACAGTTATTTGATTTTCCCCCTTTTTTATAACAATGATAAAGAAAATATATGAAAATAATCTAGCATATGTCAAATTAGGTCCCTTTACTTCCAAAAGCAATCCAAATCACTAGAGGTACTAGACAAGGATGTCCCATGTCCCCTATCCTATTTGCTCTGGCCATAGAAATACTTGCCATTTTAATAAGTAATAACCCAAAGATAAGAGGTATAAATATATATGACCAATATATTTCTAAAATAATGATGTTTGCTGATGACGTCTTACTTATCTTACCCAACTCTAAGGAAGTGTTGGGTTAAGTGGATATAGTAACAACAAATTTCCAAAAAATCTCAGGACTCTCCTTCAACAAATCTAAATCAAAATATTTACTATTAAATAAAAAAAGAACATACATGTTCCAGTTAATCATATTATTGAAACCAAGTTTCAACTCTAGACCATTTAGGAATAGTCTTAGGCAAGAATATAGAGGAAACCTTACAGCTTAACTATGCTAAAGCCATAGACTTAATCAAGACATTAATAAGCAAATGAAATAATTTGTTGATAACATTTGATGATAGGTTACAACTGACAAAAGTGGTTTTGTTACCTAAAATATTATATATAGGACAAGCCCTTATACATCCACCAGGAAAGAAAATCCTTAAAGAAATCACTTCACCTCTGATGAAATTCCTATGGTACCCCAAAATAAATAGAGTGGCATGTTCTCATCATATCAGACAATGGGAACAAGGGGGATTAAAATTCCCAGAGATTGAAACTTATATAAAGGCATCTAGAATTAAAATAGTGATGAATTGGATAAATCTTAGATACTCTTCCAACTGGAAACAGTTACACTCCATTAAACTAATGAATGAAAATTGTTTATCAAAGAATGCTTTGGTAATTGACAAAGATAAGATATGGCACTATTTAAGTTTAAATTTACAGTATAGTACAACAAAATTAACTAAACTAACACTAATAAACAATATTTTTGATGTGTTTAGAAAATTCATTAACACAAATTTAGATATAAAACTGTGAATTTTTAATACCATTTACTATTACAAGGGATTTCCCTGATAAAATACATAGAGATATTTTTGGTTTATGGGAAAATAATAACCTATTTTGTTGGTTGCAATGTATTGAAAACCGACAAGCTTTGAACACACAAAGTATATTCTCAACCTATGGCCTATCCCCTAATGACTGGTTGGTTCTTCAGATTGTCACAGCATGCACTAAGGATCTGTGTAGAATAATACATAATTCATCCTTCAAAACCGTACCAAAAATTATAAACTGGATTTTTGGAATTCTATGTAGTAATATCAATGTTAAGAATGAATTATCATATCTATATAACACTTTAATTGTCTATAAGGCAGCTCCTAAAGATTCTTACTGGCAATACCTAACTATTTTCAGCTGAGGCCGGGGAAGAAACGCTCCAGTCGCATGTCTTTAAAATGTGGGAGGAAACCGGAGTACCCAGAGGAAACCCACACGAATGCAGGGAGAACATGTAAACTCCACACAGAAGGCACCCCAGCCGAGAATTGAACCGGAGAACCTCTTGCTGTAAGGCAACAACGTTAACCGCTGCACCACTGCGCCACCCGTTTTATATATAACACTTTTATATACTTTTCTAAGGTACAGTTCCAAAACCTGTGGGCTATGGCTGACCAAGTTTGCAGACGACTGTAAGCTGGCTACTGTCATCAATTTCCCGAGTGATGTGGGCATCCTCCAAGAGGGTCTCACTCAGACAAATGACTGGTGCCAGAAACATGGCCTCAAGTTGAATACCAAAAAATGCATCATCATCCCCTTTTGGGAGAGTGACATCCCCACAAATTTTCACATTAATAACAAAGGTCTAAGCACTCAGTCAGTTGTGAGGGATTTGGGCACCCAGGTTGATAACAACCTGACTTTTGACCAACATGTTGCTTCCATTGTACAGAAAGCCTTCTACATGGCCCACCTCATAAGTAAGGGTATCTCATCCAGGGACAAGGAGGTCATAACATCCATGTATTCTTCCCTTACAAGGCTTATTATTGAGTACAATGCCCCTTTCAGCATGTACCTCACAAAGCACATGCAGCAGCTGGAGAGACCACAGTGGTCCCTCACCAGGAATATCTAGGGCCTCAAATATCTATCATACACAGACAGGCTAAAAGCCCTATCCCTCTACTTGGTTTCATGCAGACTCCTCAGAGGTGACCTCCATCTGGCATACAACGTGATCACAGACTTCACCTTGATGGGACTGCTGCATATCTGCAAGTCAAGCTCCACTCGAGTAACCCACACACGCGGCCTCAACCTGGTCTGTGATATCAACAAGACTTGTTGGTGGGACAGATTTGTGTCCCAGAGACTCCCCCATCTATGGAATAGACTCCATCTCCACATCAAGCAGACTGCCTCTTTACCCCTGTTTAAGGGCAACCTGGATAACTGGATGGGAAACCGAAAATATACCCCTGGGATTCCACCCATGTCCCTGCTGGACAGGGGGATCAGGTCTATATTAAATCACTGAATGCTTAAAAAAGCGAACGGTGATTGATCGAGCCTATGTAAGCGAAAGCTTACAATGTCGAAGTGTCAGAACTGAGATTAAATCAGTGTTCCAACAAAAAAAAAAAAAACAAAAAAACAAAAATCAATTTAGGCTCATAGGTTCATAGATTAGTACTAAGCTAACTGCCCTTGCGAGCCATTTTAAGCCTAGCCAATTGTCCCTTGTGAGACTCAAACCCTGCACCTTGTGTTTGTAAGGCAAACACCTTAACCATTAGGCCACCCTTCTACCCATTTCAAACATTACAATAAGGGAGCTGCGCCCCCTACTTAAATATACCAACTCCGAGATCGCACTACAGTGCCGAAAATGGCAAAGTACCAAAGCGGCCAAGCAAATTCTTTCACAAGGAAAGAATCTGCTTAACAGCCGCATTGATATTTTGCGTTTTCAGCCTTTTCAGTTTGACCAAGATGCGTTCAAAAGAATGCGTCTTCGGTCTTCTAATATAGACCGGGGGATCGGGTGCTGATTTGTCTAAACATGGGCTAAAATCTTGGCTAGGCTTATAAGGGCCTCAGGGCCAATAGCCTAGTAACCTCCTATGATCCTATGACATTTGAGCTCCTTGTGGAGGTGCAAACTAGCTGTTCCAGGGCATTTGTATTTACAAAGTCCAGGAACCTCATGGTGAGCATTTTTGTGCTCATGTATGTCACCCAATCAATGGAAGGATGGTTGAAATCTCCCACGACCAAAATGTTTGGCTATATAGTTAGTGACTCTAGTAAATCCTTATAGGCAGTGTGCTTCACTTGGTTGATGGTGGGAGCCCTGTAGCTGGCAATGATGTGGTAGGGTGTTTTACCTATAGTTAGTTGGACATGCGGTAGCTCAAGAGAGTCATACTGTTTAACCAGTCTTGAGGTACATTTGGCTTTAATGAAGATGGATATACCTCCACCTTTGGTTCTTTCAAACTTGTTTTAGGGTCAAATATGTGGAACGCATTGAAGCCTTCCACGGTTGGGGTCCTCTCTTTGGCCTTGAGCCGTGTCTCAGTGACTGCACAGACGTCAGCATCTTCCAACGTGAGGAGTGCATCCAGTGAGTGCAGTTTCCTGTTTAGGATCCTAACTTTAAACAGCATTTATTTTATTTTATTTTTATTTTCATTTTACATTTGTTTACCGGGATAGTCCAACTGGACACAAGTCCATTTACAGCCGGGGAGAAAAGCTCCACAATTAGATTAACATCAACATGGTAATACAAACAATAATATAACAGTGATAAATTGAGGTAAGTACAGACATAAAAAGTCTAATGCAATCCAGTCTAAACAATAAACAATACATCAGCAGTAAGTGAGTAAATTTACAAAGATAGAGAGTCTCATACATCAAAGCTTTAACACTGATTACTGAGATGGGATAAAAGAATAAAAAAAATTAAATGATTAGACATGACATATTATGCAATTTGAAGATGACAGTAAGATACCCAACTGTAGCATATACATACAGTAGAGATAGCAGGAAGGAAGGTGTAAAGTGTGCTATGCATTATTTATTTATTTATTATTTTATTTTACATTTGTTAACCAGTAAAGTCCGACTGGACACAAGTCCTTTTTCAGCAGAGGCCTGGGGAGAAAGGCTCCAGTTACAGCATGTTACTATTTCATTATAAGACAAGGATTAGATTTATTTACATATCAATAAAGCATAAGAAAGTAAAGCTATGATTATACAATGAGCAGTATGTCATTAGAAATATACAGAGTGATACAAAATTATAGGGTCTACATAATTATCATACTTTTGGAAGTGGGAGAGGGGATATGGAAGAAAAGTGAACACACAGAAGTGAGACTAACAATAAAAAGAGCAGTAAATGAATGATAAAAAGGGAGGAGATATGACGGGGGGGCAGCCTGAAAAGATGGAGTAGGATTAGCCGGGGGTGTCACAGTGGCAAACCCAGTTAGTTTGTAGGTATGTTTGTAGAGATTTGGATGGCGCAATGGTGCAGCGGTAGTGTTGTTGCCTCATAGCAAGAGGTTCCCTGGTTCGATTCGTGGCTGGGGTGCCTTCTGTGCAGAGACTGCATGTCCTCCCTGTGTTCATGTGGGTTTGCTCTGGTTTCCTCCCACATTATAAAAGACATGTGTCTAGAGCATTTTTCCCCGAGCCGCCGCTGAAAATTGGCTTCGTTCCAAGTTGGACTTTCCTTTGAACTGAGATAAGGATGTTGTGGTGGTTCTGTTAGTGGGCAGTGAGTTCCATTGTTTGTGATATAGTTCTGTTAGTGGGCAGTGAGTTCCATTGTTTGTGATATAGTTATGTTAGTGGGCAGTGAGTTCCATTGTTTGTAATATAGTTATGTTAGTGGGCAGTGAGTTCCATTGTTTGTGATATAGTTATGTTAGTGGGCAGTGAGTTCCATTGTTTGTGATATAGTTATGTTAGTGGGCAGCGAGTTCCATTGTTTGTGATATAGTTATGTTAGTGGGCAGTGAGTTCCATTGTTTGTGATATAGTTATGTTAGTGGGCAGTGAGTTCCATTGTTTGTGATATAGTTATGTTAGTGGGCAGTGAGTTCCATTGTTTGTGATATAGTTGTGTTAGTGGGCAGTGAGTTCCATTGTTTGTGATATAGTTGTGTTAGTGGGCAGTGAGTTCCATTGTTTGTGATATAGTTATGTTAGTGGGCAGTGAGTCCCATTGTTTGTGATATAGTTATGTTAGTGGGCAGTGAGTTCCATTGTTTGTGATATAGTTATGTTAGTGGGCAGTGAGTTCCATTGTTTGTGATATAGTTATGTTAGTGGGCAGTGAGTTCCATTGTTTGTGATATAGTTATGTTAGTGGGCAGTGAGTTCCATTGTTTGTGATATAGTTATGTTAGTGGGCAGTGAGTTCCATTTTTTTGTGATATAGTTAGAATAGAGGGAGGCTCCTGCAGAGTTATAGGACTTAGTGACCTGAAGAAGTGGTTTGTTGTTTGAGCGTAGAACCCTAGTGCCGGTGTGAGTGTGTGTTAGGTTTTGTAATGCAGGGTTTTTTTTGGGGTAGTAGAGTATCTTATAGGTTAGTATGAGATGGTTACAGAGAAGGAGATGAGGGAGTTCAAGCCAGTTGAGTTGTTTAAGGGCAGTGCAGTGGTTGAGTTTTATAGGGGCATAACTTTGAGTTTATCTCGAGTGGAATTTTTTATGTCTGAAATTTTGTTGTTTTGACAGTGCCTAAAAAAGGCACTATGAGGGAGGCAAGCACTTTTGCCAGTATCCAAAAACCTAAAGGAGACAGGTGAAAAGCATCTATGGCAAAGCAACATTGTCTGTCAACCATGTCTTCCCAGGCAGACAGATACTGGATCCCCCTGAACTGACACCACAAGCTAAACCAATTGTTGAAGTCGATCATTTTTTGTTTATATTGTGGCATCATCCTGGATGAAGGTAGAATGCTGCTTAGGGCTAGGGACATACCTGCCTGGGATACATAATCTGAGAGTTCAGTCATGTATCTCTTCATATAGTCCAGACGGGTATGTCTCAAGTCATTTCCCTACATGTACTATGACAGAGTCATAACGGTAATTCTTGAGCGACTAGAGTCATGCGTGATTTGATACATCCTGCCACCCGACAGGCAGCTATCTGTGACCTTTTCATTGTCCCGCCTGGTGAGGGGGACATCTGCATGTCTCAATATGGAGTCACCTATGACCAGGACATTTGGTTTTGAGGTGTTTTGCCTTATGGGCTTATTTGCTGACATACTGGTGGGTGGGTGTTGTTACGTGTAGTAGATTCTACTTGCTTTGCAATTTGTGCAAGGGCTTTGCGCTTAGAAGGTCTCTGATCTTTTGGTAGGCTTCTATTGAGCATCGCCACATATGTGAGTTTGTGTGTTGTGACCTCCTTTTGTGTGAGAGTTGATGTGTGTGTGCTAACAACCTGTTTGATGTCTGGTTTGTTGTTACTTGAGAGAAAAGATTCCAAATTCATAGTGTAATTATATCTCTCACATACTGTATTTGCTTGTTTTAGGAGTAAGTGGTTGTCAGTATACATTAGGCAATTACTACTTTGCCTCAGGATGCCCACGTCAGTCAGGCTGGCTGGAGAAATGGTTGGAAACTGAGCATCCATTATGGCAGGTTTTTACCCTACGTACTACTGGGGAGTGGGCTAGTTTGACCAGATTTTGCTGTACAATTAATAAATGGGCTTATTCTACTGAAGGCTACGGGGTGAATACAATGGCAATGCTTCTCAGTGCACAACTGACTACCCACAATGTAGCAGGGAAGCTTGGGAGGAAAATTGGTTTTCAAGGTGTTTGCATCTATACAGGGCACCACTGAACCCTGCTGAGTGGTGTGCAGCTACACCAAATAAGAGGCTTTAAATACAGGCGAAATTAAACACTTTTAAACTAAACTACCAATGGAAAACACACATTGAGATTCCTCCAGTAATCTCCATCTCAGATGAGGCTCAGACTACACACTTCTGCTACAAGGGTGCAGGCAGGGCCCCCCTAATGTAAGATGGCTGGAATAGTGCTCAAGTGCAACAATACAGTCTAGATTCAGCAGCTCTGAATCTTGTCTATGCTATGTACTAGCTACTTAAGGCAACAGGACAGCTTTTTAAACTGTAGAAAAATACAGTAAAAATCAGCAAAAATCTGGCATCAAAATGATAAAATACAGTCAGCAAAGTGCAAAGAAAACTCAAAAAAGTACTTACTTTTGATTTTTAGCAGTGGATGCTTTGTATTTCAGCAGAATCTCTCCAGACCTCTTGCAAAAGTTGCAAAACGTTGAGTAGCTCCAGTTAGATGACCTACAGTGGTGCTGCCCTCTGCACAAACTGGCAGCTCTTCGAGCAGCTGTGAACGGTGCTAAACTGTGGAGATCATTTCTTGTAAAGGATTTTAAACTGGAGAGGTTTGTTTATATACAAGGCACAGGGAACCACATTTGTGCGAGGCTTTTATACCAGCAGGATGAAAGACTTTTACACAGATAATCCCTCAGGCCAATCAGATAAAAATGCAATAAACTTTCCACCGGCAATTTCCAGTTGAGCTTGGATGGGTTGGATTCAGCTCTGCTCCCTCCAGAGTGCAAAAGAACCATCTTAATATAAAACAAACTAGTTTTGAGCTCCAGTGCAGTAACAAATGCTTTAAAACAAAAGTCAGGATTCCTGCAGTGTTGGTGTGCTACAAATCAAATTGAAGGAAACACTAAGAGGTACCGCTCAGTGCATTTGGCTTTTTCTTGCCTGCACTGAATAAAGAAAATGGATGAGCAATTATTTTCGGAATCATAAAACTGCTGCTACCATGGTTAAAATGCCCACTATGATGTTTGTTGTGTATGTAACAGAGAGATATTTAAATCAAGCTGCATGTTTGTAGTTCACATAATGCTGTGTAATAGGCACTGCTTAGGATTAACAGTTTTTCCTGTACTTGTAGCATTTTAGCTACTGCATATGTAGGAGTATAAATTTGACTGTGATTTAAATCTTTTATATAAGCTCCATTGTTATTACATTTGTAATTCTGTAAACAAGATAGAATGATCTTGACATATCTCTGGTGAGATCAGATCATCGGTCTGTCTCATTCGAAGATTCGAAGATTCTATCCCGCCCAACCCCTCCCCAGCCGTAATCAGGTTAAAAAACTTCTCAAAAGCTGATTACAACTTCCTAAGGGAGGATATCAGTAGCCTCACACCACCGCTCCCCTCAGAGGATGCAGACAACTATGCTGAACAGTATGCCAGTGAAGTATACAAGCACCTGTACAACTGCATGGACTCAGCCATACCCAACAGAACTAAAACCTGTTCCTCATGGAAACACAAACCTGTCTGGTGGACATTCTCTGTCAACAGGCTTTACAACAACAGGAAGAAACTGTTGTCCAAGGGTAAAAAGGAACAAATGCTACATTGGAAAACTCCCTCCTCAGCCTCAATAAGCAGATTAGATCACTACTGAAAACCTCTAAAGCAAGTTATGAGTTGAAACTAGTCTCCATATCAAAGCGGCACCACAAAGCCTTCTTCAGTTACATCAGGAACCTCCATGGCAAAGCTCAGGTTTTTCTGAATTAGTACTTAACAGTACCACTTACACTGATCCAGTTGACTTAGCCAACCTGCTAGCAGATAGGTTCAGTGTAAACTTCACCCCATCCCCCAAGGCCTATTCGACATCCCTGATACTTGTCCCATACCTCAGATCTCCATAGATCAAGTGTTAAAGGCCTTATCCAAGGCAAAGAACACAGCTTCCATGGGACCTGATAGTATCCCAGGCTGTATTCTGCACCATCTCCAGCAAGAAGTAGCTTCACCATTGAGCACCTTATTCAACCACAGCCTAAGTACAGGATTCTTTCCAGCAGAGTAGAGAACTGCCATTGTCATCCCCTTGCACAAAGGTGGTGTCACTTCTGACCCAGGAAACTACTGCCCCATTAGCTTGACAAGTCTGATCTGTAAAGCCATGGTGCGTATTATTATGGATCTCATAAACAAGGGCATAGGCAATCTCCAAGCACTTTACCCCACCCAATTTGGATTCGTCAGGGGCAGATCTTGCCTACTGAACCTGATTGACTTCTTTGAGACTGTCACCAAGGCCCTGGATGAGGGAAAGTCAGTACATACAGCTTACCTTGACTTGGTTAGAGCCTTTGACGCAATCCCCCACTCTGGCATCATCAAAAAGCTATCACAACGTTGGGGTAATCCCTGTCTCATCAGGTGGGTGACCAGGTAGCTTACTGATAGGACCCACAAGGTCAAAATAGGAGCTTCCACTTCCGACAGGAGACCTGTCACTAGTGGTGTTCCCCAGGGATCTGTCCTGGGACCCCTGCTGTTTGGCATCTACTTGTCAAAGGTCCAGGCAAAGACAAAGAGCCTATGGCTAACCAAGTTTGTGGATGACTGTAAGTTGGGTGTTGTCATTGACTTCCCAAATGATGTTAACATACTGCAAGAGGGTCTCACAGCTACAAATAACTGGTGCCAAAGTCATGGCCTTAAGCTAAATGCAAAAAAATGTATTATCATACCATTCAGCAAAAACGCGGCCCCTACTGATTACCACATCATGGCAACCCACTAAGCACAACAACCTGCGGTGAGAGACCTGGGTACTTAGGTTGACAACAATCTCACATTCAGACATCATGTGGCAGAAGTGATCAGAAAAGCCTTTTACTTGGTTAATCTCATAAGTAAAGGGATTACATCCAGAAAAAAGGAGGTTATTACCTCTCTGTACTCCTCCCTCATTAGGCCTATAATTGAGTATAACACTCCGTTTGGTATGTAACTCTCCAGACACCTGCACCAACTGGAAAGGCCACAGAAATACCTCACAAAGAGAATCCATGGCCTCCAACATCTGTCCTATGTGAACAGGCTCAAATCACTATCACTCTACTCAGTATTATACAAACTGCTCAGGGGTGATCTGTGTCTCGTCTACAAGCAATATCGCACCCTGTCAAACTAGAGATGCTCCATATCTATAAGTCTAACTCCTCATGCATTACCTGCTTGATATGCCTAACTCTAATATGTGACATCAACAAAACCTGCTGGGGAGACAGGTTTGTCTCCCATATGCTGCCCCATCTCTGGAATAGACTTCCTATACATGTCAAACAACGCACCTTGTTGACCCTCTCCAAGCACAACCTTGATGAGTGGATGGGAAACCACTAATTTGTCCCAGGGGTTCCACCTTTGTCCTTCATTGACAGGGGTGAAAGTGCTTACTGAGGTTTCTTTTTTTTTGGGGGGGGATAAACTGTTGGCTAGGTTGTAAGGGCCCCAGGGCCATTAACCTAGTAACCTCCTATGATTCTATGATCCTATGGTGTTGAGACAACTTCTGTTACCTCTGGGTGAAACTGATGAGTATCTGCTAGCAATGAAGTAATAGTCTGACTTGTTAACGGTGATTTTGATCTCAACAAGCTTCAGTTTAGGGTTGTGGGTAATTCAGTGTGAAGTAATTGTATTTCTAACAAACATACATTTGCTTCTTCTGTTTCCCAGGCTCTGACTGCATGGTAGGTATAATACCCTGCTAAACATGGTGTGCTATCATTGCAATTAAACATTTCAATAAATATACAAATAATGTGTTTGATTGAACAAGGGCCTCAAATTCTGGGATCTTCCTATTCAGACTCCTACCACTAAATAGTGCTACCATCGTGTTGTCTAAATTTGTGTTTGAGTTTTCTATGTAGGAATGTCCAGTGTCTGAAATTTGTCTAAAAAGGCACTATCAGAGCAGAAAAAGTATTAGCCAGTATGAAGAAGTGCTGGTATGACAGCTGTACACCATCCTTTCTGAAACAGGAAGACCTACCTATAAAACCAAAAATATCCAGGCTGTAATCCAGAAAAAAGGGTGCCTATCTGTAGTACAAGTTTATTAAGCGCTTTCAGCTATGCACAGCGTAGCCTTCATCAGAATACATTACAAACAGCATACTGCTTCATTAAATAGAACTCATTGACCAATCACAAAGATTAAACAATTAATTAAAGGATCATCCCCCCTACATTGCCCATTAACTCTTAAAAACATATAATAGATTTGCATTCCATAGCCCTACCTACCTTATCATCCCAGGATGACACATGCTAGATCCCCTTAGAATAAAAAATGATGTGAAGAAACAGTAAAACTTGTACTGTGTTAATAGTTTCACAGAAATAGTAATGGAGCCAAAAATATTTTTTACAGTCATTAAAGATAGCAGCGTTACTTATAGAGGTGTCGCTCCTCTTCGGGTCATTTTCCTTGTGTGTTACAATGGGAAATGAGGTGGATGCTGAACAACCAGGTTATTTAAAACTGTTTCGATGCTTCCGTTTTAGTTAGGAGGAAAGTAGGATGTGGTAATTAAATAGCCACGGTGCAACTCTTTTAGGCATGGGACAGCTCTTTGTTTTGGGGCTCCTAAAGCCCAGGTCCCTGTAAAATAACAAGCTATAATATTAAGCTGCCAGTCTACCAACATGTATGTTTTAGTTCCTGGTTATGATCCATTTCTTAAACTAAGGTACATTTTATGACTGGATGACATACTAAGGGTAGGTATTTTATGGGATTTTCTTTATATATTTGGACCACTGAAAAGGTCTTAATCAGAGCTGCAGTGATATTTTTCTTCTGTCCGTTACAGCTGTCATTCAATCTTTAAAAGCATGAAAACACTTGGCGATTCGGTAATTCCTGGTGGAAGTGGTGCTATTACTGCTTGGTGATTTGGTAATTCCTGGTGGAAGTGGTGCTATTACTGCTTGGCGATTTGGTAATTCCTGGTGGAAGTGGTGCTATTACTGCTTGGCGATTTGGTAATTCCTGGTGGAAGTGGTGCTATTACTGCTTGGCGATTTGGTAATTCCTGGTGGAAGTGGTGCTATTACTGCTTGGTGATTTGGTAATTCCTGGTGGAAGTGGTGCTATTACTGCTTGGCGATTTGGTAATTCCTGGTGGAAGTGGTGCTATTACTGCTTGGCGATTTGGTAATTCCTGGTGGAAGTGGTGCTATTACTGTACAATGTCTCCAACATATAGAGGGCTCTCATTTTTGTCTGTAGCTTCTAAACTGTTGTTCCTGTTAGTGTGGTTTGCCCTGGTTGCTTTTTTATCCAGATAGGTTTGTGAGCTCAGTGACAGCTGGAAAGAATGACTGGTCCTGAACTGAGACTGCCTCCTTCTTCTTTCTCAGCTCTTGACAGAACCTTCTTTTCCTAAATGGAAGATGTTACTTTGGCAGGTAAACATGATTCTGCCTTGCAAGGTGGAGGGATCTGCTGGGGCTGCATCTAGGTACACATGCAAAATGGTTCAGAGCTGGACGTGCATAATATTAAATGTAACGTGACTGCTATGGGTCTCTAACCTAATGATGTGAGGTGGTGTGGACAACAACAAGAGGACCTGATGGTCCTATTCTTAGTCATACTGTTCTTGTAATAGTCTGGGATGGGCAGGGTACCTGGTTGATTCTAGCTTTGACTACTTTTGTTAGAAGTTTGAAAAGATTGTTCCCCTTTTCCCCATCTGGGAACTATAGTGATAGGGGTGCTACTAGGCCAGAGTAATATGGTATTACTGGCTCTGCACTGATTCTTTTCTCTGGATTCTCTGGGGTCTGTGAAGCAATTACGTCTTGTTTGTGTCAGTAACAAAAGGGAATGGGTTGCTACATCCAGTGGCATTTTTGATGGAAGAGGAACCTGGTAGCTGACACTGAGAAGCCCAGGTGTAATGTTTTTTTTTTTTTTTTTGCAAAATAGTTGGCCTAAAATTTTGACTTGGAATGTTAATGCAATGATATGGCAATGAAGAGATACAGCATATTGCATCTTGTCTGCTTGCAGCAGTCTCACCCAAATATCTAAAAACCATGAAAAAGTCCCAGAACAGAAGTTTATCTTATTTGTTTCATTGAGAGAAGGAAAAAAAACACACATGGCTATAGGAGTACATCTCCAGGTTTTGGGATCAAGGGCCAATCCTTTGGATTGACAAGCGGTGGCAAACTTGAGGCATGCGGATGAGTAGTTTACCCTTTATCAGGTTTCTTTGCAAGTTCCTCTTGAAAATATGGATAGAGATTTTAGGTATTTGCTTCTTGCTGATAAGGAGGTTAACAATAGCAGAGTTAAAATCTGATCCAGAGATATGAAACACTTTCCTGTTCAGAGGTGTTTGACTCCAGTGGATAAGTTTTAACGGTTTACTATTAAAAGGTCGAATGGCACTCCTTCGACTGTACTATAGTCGACAACGGAAGGTCGTAAATGTTGAATGTCGAAGTCAAAACATCAATCTAGGAACGGTGTTAACATGGGTTGAGGTAGGTGTTCGTATTATTCTGAACTACAAACATCTCCCCTACCTCGACCCATGTTGAAACCCATTCCTAGATTGTTTGTTTGAGTTCACGATTATCAGGTTCGACCTTCCGTTGTCGACTATACTACAGTCGAAGGAGTGCCGTTTGACCTTTTAATAGTAAACTGTTTTAACACAGATGTTATAGGCAGGTGGGGTTGGTGGGCCCACTCATTAAGCTGGAGAAGGGGTAATTCCAATTACAACAGTTACACATAGCACATAGATGACACTCAACAATGCATACATTTACGATGACCAGAAAGCACACATATTTTTCAGTTATTTCATAATCTGAGTGCTCTGATGGAACATATCACACTGATGAGACATCCTCCCCTATGGCTTTGCTTCTTTAATGCTTAACACTGTTTAGATAACTTTCTGTGGCAGTGGAAGAAAGTGGTCCCACAGATTTTAAGGGCAAATAACCAAAAATGCGGCAGCAGTAAATCCAAACTGAAGAAAACCAAAATCCAGTCCAACTCTCCATGAAATGTTTAATTAATACAAAAAGCAGCAGCAAAGTAACAACTATTACTGCTTTCATCCCTCCAAAGGAGACTTCATCAAATAAAATAATCCCTCCCCTCAAAATACTTATAAACAATCCAACTTTAATTAAAATGCTGTGTTACATCAATTATTATCAATACAAAATTTAAAGGGCCATTTACTAATTTCATTCTTGTTACAACCTTTCATTAAGACATAAAACTTTAACCACTGTAAGAAGTGTTGTGCATCCCCAACCAAACAATTTTTATGCTTATATTGGTAAAATGCATAGTATTCATTTTAGTACACTTAAAAAACAACCTTAAAAACAAAGTAATTGTTTAGTTCTCATTTTAAAACTTCAACTTTTTCTTCTAACACTGGAATAATTGATACCTGGTCATGATGTCCAGGTGGTAAAGTGGGATTTAACCTCAACTTCCATACTACCTCCCTTTTTAACAATAATCTCTGCCAGTCACCCCCTCTTGGATCAACTTTAATGTTTTCTAAAATCTTACGGTCGGTGCATACACAAGAATATTTGTATAGGGCACTTGTCTCCTTCTTATTACTTAAGTCGTATAAATGTTTGTGCACCCTCATTTTAAGTGCCCATTCCATCTTCCCAATGGAGAAGGCTGGGCAGCTGTCACATTTAGCTAAATAAACTACCCTACTTGTAGCACAATTCCCATTTCTAAATATCACTTTACTATCCAACATGTTAGCTAAAACTAACTCTATACTTTTACTAATAAAATTACAGCTACCGCAAGGCAGTGTACCCTTAAATGAGTTTGCTCGGTGGCCCCCTCCCTCTTTAAAAAGTTGTTTAAAATTTTTTCCAGTTTTATTTACAAATTTGGTTCTTGACCCATCAACTCATGTATTTCTTCACTGGCTTGTATTTAGTCCCCCATCCTTTATATACCTCTTGAATACGGGCATCAAACATTTTTTCTGGGTAATCCCTGTCCAACAACATTTCTTTTAATTTCATAAATTCACCCCGAAGGTCCTCATGCATAGAAGTTATACTTGCTATCCAAATAGCCTGTCCCTTTACCAGGCTTTTTTGTGGACGTATGGATGATTACTAGAAAAAATGCAAATATGCATTACAGAAAGTTTCCTTTCTGAATATATTTGACTTAAAGCCACATGGAGTATGGGAAATCCAGGTATCCAAGTAACTAATCCCTAGTCTACTCCAGCTATAGGTGAACTTGAAATAACTGGAACAACTATTCAGGTAATCCACAAACTGGGACATCTGTTCAACTCCCCCATCCCACAAAATAAACACATTGTCCAAGAACCTCACATACAAATGTAAATCTTGGGCATAAGGACTAGAGAAAATGAAATCCTTTTCCCAGCCTAGCATAACAATGTTCGCAAAAACTGGGCCGCATTATGCGCCCATTGCTACACCTTTAGTTTGCTCATCCCTTCAAAATGTACAAAATTGGTTTCTAATACTAACTCTATAAGATCAACCACTACAGCCACCAGTGTATTTGGCATAGTGGATTGTTGGTCTAAAATGATCCTGAAATACCGTAACCCGTCATCCTTGGGAATTGAAGAAAACAAATCCACCACATTAAAGGCTAAGAAAATAAGACCGTCCTTCCATAAACTTTCCTTAAATTTGCTCAGAAAATCCCAAGAGGCCTTGGCTAAATGAGGGGTATTAACCACTATTTCCATAACCCAGTTGTCTAGTAACACTGCTATAAGGTGGGTTTTAGATCCTTTCGCTGACACTATGGGCCTGAAAGGGGGACTCTTCACATCTTTGTGGACCTTCGGGATCCCAAATACATTTGGGATAATTGGTTTTGGTTATTGCAAACACTGATAAATGTCTGGATTGATGTAATTATCCAAGAAAAATTCTTCAAGATAGGAGTCAATACTCCGGTATCTGATGTTAATTTCATTTTTCAATATAGGGGAATATGTATCAGTGTTATACAGTAACCCAGTCATAACATTCTTGTAATCTTCCACCTTAAAAATCACCACATCTCCCCCTTATCTGGCTTCAAAACTCTAATTTCTTTATTGTTCCTTAGGGTTACCAGAACTTCTTTTTCTTTTTTTGTAAGATTATGATATATTTTCTGATCCTGAGAAAATAATTTATACATATTTGTACAATGGTTAAAGTTTTATGTCTTAATGAAAGGTTGTAACAAGAATGAAATTAGTAAATGGCACTTTAAATTTTGTATTGATAACTGATGTAACACAGCATTTTAATTAAGGTTGGATTGTATATAAGGATTTTGAGGGGAGGGATTAGTTTATCTGATGAAGTCTCCTTTGGAGGGACAAAAGCATTAATACTTGTTTCTTTGCTGCTGCTTTTTATGTTAATTAAACATTTTGTGGAGAGTTAGACTGCAATTTGGTTTTCTTCAGAGTTTAAGTACAACTAAGTAAGTCCACAGGAGATGACTCTCCAATAGGACACTATGAAGATGGTCTTTAGGGGCCACCTTAAGAGACAGGTGGTGACAAAGTGGACACTTTAGAAAAAACATGAACAAAACAATCCACACAGAGAAAGATTATTACTCAGTGAGGACGTAACTAACTGACAAATATCATAATGAGAAGTACAGGTACAGAGAAAACGCTTAAGAAATGGAACAAAAATATGTACAGGTACAGAAAAAATGCTTAAGAAATGGAACAAAAATATGTCAGAGCATAGACTTGTTAAGATGAACGATTCTTAGTCTCAGGCTAGTGAAATAGTCTTCTGTGAGGACAACTGGGCCCGTATCAGTAACTCAGACATTACAAAGAAAATTAATACGTCATAACAAAACATGGTAGTGCAAACAAAGATGAAAAACACAAGAAACAGTTTTCACAGTGAACATGTTTCAAAATGGAGCAAAAATACAGAGCATCCTGTTGCTGAGATGAATGATTAATCATCTCAGGCTAGTGATAAGGCTAGTGAAACAAAGTCTTCTGTGAGAACAGCTATATTAGTATCAGGAAGTCAGACCCAGGAAAGACACTTAATTCAACAGAAAATGGTACTGCAAACAATGATGAAGAAAATACAGTCAGGAATTATCCAAAAGGAGCAAGTGCATGCACTTTCTAACCAGGGAAGAAATAATTTAGGTTTACAGCTTATCTGACACTACCTTTAAGTATGAACAACAAAAAATTCAACCACAAAGTTCAATTTGTTCTTCCTTTTCAAGTGGATGACCTTGAATTACACTTCAATATGAAACGGTTTTACAGGTTGCTTAGTTTAATGCTATTACATTATGTTTAACACATGGAC
>NC_056726.1:1525181049-1525318549 GCF_019279795.1 Protopterus annectens
TTACTTCGGGAAATAACAGGGAAATTGAATGCAGGTAAAGGGAAGGAAGTAATGGCTGTTAACACCACTGATTACTTAGGGAAATAACAGGGAAATTGAATGCAGGTAAAGGGAAGGAAGTAATGGCTGTTAACACCACTGATTACTTAGGGAAATAACAGGAAATTGAATGCAGGTAAAGGGAAGGAAGTAATGGCTGTTAACACCACTGATTACTTCAGGAAATAACAGGGAAATTGAATGCAGGTAAAGGGAAGGAAGTAATGGCTGTTAACACCACTGATTACTTCGGGAAATAACAGGGAATTGAATGCAGGTAAAGCGAAAGAAGTAATGGCTGTTAACACCACTGATTACTTAGGGAAATAACAGGAAATTTAATGCAGGTAAAGGAAGGAAGTAATGGCTGTTAACACCACTGATTACTTAGGGAAATAACAGGGAAATTGAATGCAGGTAAAGGGAAGGAAGTAATGGCTGTTAACACCACTGATTACTTAGGGAAATAACAGGGAAATTGAATGCAGGTAAAAGGAAGGAAGTAATGGCTGTTAACACCACTGATTACTTAGGGAAATAACAGGGAAATTGAATGCAGGTAAAGGGAAGGAAGTAATGGCTGTTAACACCACTGATTACTTAGGGAAATAACAGGAAATTGAATGCTGGTAAAGGGAATGAAGTAATGGCTGTTAATACCACTGATTACTAAGGGAAATAACAGGGAAATTGAATGCAGGTAAAGGGAAGGAAGTAATGGCTGTTAACACCACTGATTACTTAGGGAAATAACAGGGAAATTGAATGCAGGTAAAGGGAAGGAAGTAATGGCTGTTAACACCACTGATTACTTAGGGAAATAACAGGGAAATTGAATGCAGGTAAAGGGAAGGAAGTAATGGCTGTTAACACCACTGATTACTTAGGGAAATAACAGGAAATTGAATGCAGGTAAAGGGAAGGAAGTAATGGCTGTTAACACCACTGATTACTTAGGGAAATAACAGGGAAATTGAATGCAGGTAAAGGGAAGGAAGTAATGGCTGTTAACACCACTGATTACTTCAGGAAATAACAGGGAAATTGAATGCAGGTAAAGGGAAGGAAGTAATGGCTGTTAACACCACTGATTACTTAGGGAAATAACAGGGAAATTGAATGCAGGTAAAGGGAAGGAAGTAATGGCTGTTAACACCACTGATTACTTAGGGAAATAACAGGAAATTGAATGCAGGTAAAGGGAAGGAAGTAATGGCTGTTAACACCACTGATTACTTAGGGAAATAACAGGGAAATTGAATGCAGGTAAAGGGAAGGAAGTAATGGCTGTTAACACCACTGATTACTTAGGGAAATAACAGGGAAATTGAATGCAGGTAAAGGGAAGGAAGTAATGGCTGTTAACACCACTGATTACTTAGGGAAATAACAGGGAAATTGAATGCAGGTAAAGGGAAGGAAGTAATGGCTGTTAACACCACTGATTACTTAGGGAAATAACAGGAAATTGAATGCAGGTAAAGGGAAGGAAGTAATGGCTGTTAACACCACTGATTACTTAGGGAAATAACAGGGAAATTGAATGCAGGTAAAGGGAAGGAAGTAATGGCTGTTAACACCACTGATTACTTAGGGAAATTGAATGCAGGTAAAGGGAAGGAAGTAATGGCTGTTAACACCACTGATTACTTAGGGAAATAACAGGGAAATTGAATGCAGGTAAAGGGAAGGAAGTAATGGCTGTTAACACCACTGATTACTTAGGGAAATAACAGGGAAATTGAATGCAGGTAAAGGGAAGGAAGTAATGGCTGTTAACACCACTGATTACTTAGGGAAATAACAGGGAAATTGAATGCAGGTAAAGGGAAGGAAGTAATGGCTGTTAACACCACTGATTACTTAGGGAAATAACAGGGAAATTGAATGCAGGTAAAGGGAAGGAAGTAATGGCTGTTAACACCACTGATTACTTAGGGAAATAACAGGGAATTGAATGCAGGTAAAGGGAAGGAAGTAATGGCTGCTAATACCACTGATTACTTAGGGAAATAACAGGCAAATTGAAAGCAGGTAAAGGGAAGGAAGTAATGGCTGTTAACACCACTGATTACTTCAGGAAATAACAGGGAAATTGAATGCAGGTAAAGGGAAGGAAGTAATGGCTGTTAACACCACTGATTACTTAGGGAAATTGAATGCAGGTAAAGGGAATGAAGTAATGGCTGTTAACACCACTGATTACTTAGGGAAATTGAATGCAGGTAAAGGGAAGGAAGTAATGGCTGTTAACACCACTGATTACTTAGGGAAATAACAGGGAAATTGAATGCAGGTAAAGGGAAGGAAGTAATGGCTGTTAACACCACTGATTACTTAGGGAAATAACAGGGAAATTGAATGCAGGTAAAGGGAAGGAAGTAATGGCTGTTAACACCACTGATTACTTAGGGAAATAACAGGGAAATTGAATGCAGGTAAAGGGAAGGAAGTAATGGCTGTTAACACCACTGATTACTTCAGGAAATAACAGGAAATTGAATGCAGGTAAAGGAACGGAAGTAATGGCTGTTAACACCACTGATTACTTAGGGAAATAACAGGGACATTGAATGCAGGTAAAGGGAAGGAAGTAATGGTTGTTAACACCACTGATTACTTAGGAAAATAACAGGAACTTGAATGCAGGCAAAGGGAAGGAAGTGATGGCTGTTAACACCACTGATTACTTCGGGAAATAAGAAGGAAATTGAATGCAGGTAAAGGGAAGGAAGTAATGGCTGTTAACACCACTGATTACTTAGGGAAATAACAGGGAAATTGAATGCAGGTAAAGGGAAGGAAGTAATGTTTGTTAACACCACTGATTACTTAGGGAAATAACAGGCAAATTGAATGCAGGTAAAGGGAAGGAAGTAATGGCTGTTAACACCACTGATTACTTAGGGAAATAACAGGGAAATTGAATGCAGGTAAAGGGAAGGAAGTAATGGCTGTTAACACCACTGATTACTTAGGGAAATTGAATGCAGGTAAAGGGAATGAAGTAATGGCTGTTAATACCACTGATTACTAAGGGAAATAACAGGGAAATTGAATGCAGGTAAAGGGAAGGAAGTAATGGCTGTTAACACCACTGATTACTTCAGGAAATAACAGGGAAATTGAATGCAGGTAAAGGGAAGGAAGTAATGGCTGTTAACACCACTGATTACTTAGGGAAATAACAGGGAAATTGAATGCAGGTAAAGGAACTGAAGTAATGGATGTTAACACCACTGATTACTTAGGGAAATAACAGGGAAATTGAATGCAGGTAAAGGGAAGGAAGTAATGGCTGTTAACACCACTGATTACTTAGGGAAATTGAATGCAGGTAAAGGGAAGGAAGTAATGGCTGTTAACACCACTGATTACTTAGGGAAATTGAATGCAGGTAAAGGGAAGGAAGTAATGGCTGTTAACACCACTGATTACTTAGGGAAATAACAGGGAAATTGAATGCAGGTAAAGGGAAGGAAGTAATGGCTGTTAACACCACTGATTACTTCAGGAAATAACAGGGAAATTGAATGCAGGTAAAGGGAAGGAAGTAATGGCTGTTAACACCACTGATTACTTAGGGAAATTGAATGCAGGTAAAGGGAAGGAAGTAATGGCTGTTAACACCACTGATTACTTAGGGAAATAACAGGGAAATTGAATGCAGGTAAAGGGAAGGAAGTAATGGCTGTTAACACCACTGATTACTTAGGGAAATAACAGGGAAATTGAATGCAGTTAAGGGAAGGAAGTAATGGCTGTTAACACCACTGATTACTTCAGGAAATAACAGGGAAATTGAATGCAGGTAAAGGGAAGGAAGTAATGGCTGTTAACACCACTGATTACTTAGGGAAATAACAGGGAAATTGAATGCAGGTAAAGGGAAGGAAGTAATGGCTGTTAACACCACTGATTACTTAGGGAAATAACAGGGAAATTGAATGCAGGTAAAGGGAAGGAAGTAATGGCTGTTAACACCACTGATTACTTAGGGAAATAACAGGGAAATTGAATGCAGGTAAAGGAAGGAAGTAATGGCTGTTAACACCACTGATTACTTAGGGAAATAACAGGGAAATTGAATGCAGGTAAAGGGAAGGAAGTAATGGCTGTTAACACCACTGATTACTTAGGGAAATAACAGGGAAATTGAATGCAGGTAAAGGGAAGGAAGTAATGGCTGTTAACACCACTGATTACTTAGGGAAATAACAGGGAAATTGAATGCAGGTAAAGGGAAGGAAGTAATGGCTGTTAACACCACTGATTACTTAGGGAAATAACAGGGAAATTGAATGCAGGTAAAGGGAAGGAAGTAATGGCTGTTAACACCACTGATTACTTAGGGAAATAACAGGGAAATTGAATGCAGGTAAAGGGAAGGAAGTAATGGCTGTTAACACCACTGATTACTTAGGGAAATTGAATGCAGGTAAAGGGAAGGAAGTAATGGCTGTTAACACCACTGATTACTTAGGGAAATAACAGGGAAATTGAATGCAGGTAAAGGGAAGGAAGTAATGGCTGTTAACACCACTGATTACTTAGGGAAATAACAGGGAAATTGAATGCAGGTAAAGGGAAGGAAGTAATGGCTGTTAACACCACTGATTACTTAGGGAAATAACAGGGAAATTGAATGCAGGTAAAGGGAAGGAAGTAATGGCTGTTAACACCACTGATTACTTAGGGAAATAACAGGGAAATTGAATGCAGGTAAAGGGAAGGAAGTAATGGCTGTTAACACCACTGATTACTTAGGGAAATAACAGGGAAATTGAATGCAGGTAAAGGGAAGGAAGTAATGGCTGTTAACACCACTGATTACTTAGGGAAATAACAGGGAATTGAATGCAGGTAAATGGAAGGAAGTAATGGCTGTTAACGCCACTGATTACTTAGGGAAATAACAGCGAAAATTGAATGCAGGTAAAGGAAAGGAAGTAATGGCTGTTAACACCACTGATTACTTAGGGAAATAACAGGGAAATTGAATGCAGGTAAAGGGAAGGAAGTAATGGCTGTTAACACCACTGATTACTTAGGAAATAACAGGAAATTGAATGCAGAAGGTAGGAAGGAAGTAATGGCTGTTAACACCACTGATTACTTAGGGAAATAACAGGGAAATTGAATGCAGGTAAAGGGAAGGAAGTAATGGCTGTTAACACCACTGATTACTTAGGGAAATAACAGGGAAATTGAATGCAGGTAAAGGGAAGGAAGTAATGGCTGTTAACACCACTGATTACTTAGGGAAATTGAATGCAGGTAAAGGGAAGGAAGTAATGGCTGTTAACACCACTGATTACTTAGGGAAATAACAGGGAAATTGAATGCAGGTAAAGGGAAGGAAGTAATGGCTGTTAACACCACTGATTACTTCAGGAAATAACAGGGAAATTGAATGCAGGTAAAGGGAAGGAAGTAATGGCTGTTAACACCACTGATTACTTAGGGAAATAACAGGGAAATTGAATGCAGGTAAAGGGAAGGAAGTAATGGCTGTTAACACCACTGATTACTTAGGGAAATTGAATGCAGGTAAAGGGAAGGAAGTAATGGCTGTTAACACCACTGATTACTTAGGGAAATAACAGGGAAATTGAATGCAGGTAAAGGGAAGGAAGTAATGGCTGTTAACACCACTGATTACTTAGGGAAATAACAGGGAATTGAATGCAGGTAAAGGGAAGGAAGTAATGGCTGTTAACACCACTGATTACTTAGGGAAATAACAGGGAAATTGAATGCAGGTAAAGGGAAGGAAGTAATGGCTGTTAACACCACTGATTACTTAGGGAAATAACAGGGAAATTGAATGCAGGTAAAGGGAAGGAAGTAATGGCTGTTAACACCACTGATTACTTAGGGAAATAACAGGGAAATTGAATGCAGGTAAAGGGAAGGAAGTAATGGCTGTTAACACCACTGATTACTTAGGGAAATAACAGGGAAATTGAATGCAGGTAAAGGAAGGAAGTAATGGCTGTTAATACCACTGATTACATCGGGAAATAACAGGGAAATTGAATGCAGGTAAAGGGAAGGAAGTAATGGCTGTTAGCACCACTGATTATTACTTAGGAAATAATAGAGAAATTGAATGCAGGTAAAGGGAAGGAAGTAATGGCTGTTAACACCACTGATTACTTAGGGAAATAACAGGGAAATTGAATGCAGGTAAAGGGAAGGAAGTAATGGCTGTTAACACCACTGATTACTTAGGGAAATAACAGGGAAATTGAATGCAGGTAAAGGGAAGGAAGTAATGGCTGTTAACACCACTGATTACTTAGGGAAATAACAGGGAAATTGAATGCAGGTAAAGGAACTGAAGTAATGGCTGTTAACACCACTGATTACTTCGGGAAATAACAGGGGAATTGAATGCAGGTAAAGGGAAGGAAGTAATGGCTGCTAATACCACTGATTACTTAGGGAAATAACAGGCAAATTGAATGCAGGTAAAGGGAAGGAAGTAATGGCTGTTAACACCACTGATTACTTAGGGAAATAACAGGGAAATTGAATGCAGGTAAAGGGAAGGAAGTAATGGCTGTTAACACCACTGATTACTTCAGGAAATAACAGGGAAATTGAATGCAGGTAAAGGGAAGGAAGTAATGGCTGTTAACACCACTGATTACTTAGGGAAATAACAGGGAAATTGAATGCAGGTAAAGGGAAGGAAGTAATGGCTGTTAACACCACTGATTACTTAGGGAAATAACAGGGAAATTGAATGCAGGTAAAGGGAAGGAAGTAATGGCTGTTAACACCACTGATTACTTCGGGAAATAACAGGGAAATTGAATGCAGGTAAAGCGAAGGAAGTAATGGCTGTTAACACCACTGATTACTTAGGGAAATAACAGGGAAATTGAATGCAGGTAAAGGAAGGAAGTAATGGCTGTTAACACCACTGATTACTTAGGGAAATAACAGGGAAATTGAATGCAGGTAAAGGGAAGGAAGTAATGGCTGTTAACACCACTGATTACTTAGGGAAATAACAGGGAAATTGAATGCAGGTAAAGGGAAGGAAGTAATGGCTGTTAACACCACTGATTACTTAGGGAAATAACAGGGAAATTGAATGCAGGTAAAGGGAAGGAAGTAATGGCTGTTAACACCACTGATTACTTAGGGAAATAACAGGGAAATTGAATGCAGGTAAAGGGAAGGAAGTAATGGCTGTTAACACCACTGATTACTTCAGGAAATAACAGGGAAATTGAATGCAGGTAAAGGGAAGGAAGTAATGGCTGTTAACACCACTGATTACTTAGGGAAATAACAGGGAAATTGAATGCAGGTAAAGGGAAGGAAGTAATGGCTGTTAACACCACTGATTACTTAGGGAAATAACAGGGAAATTGAATGCAGGTAAAGGAAGGAAGTAATGGCTGTTAACACCACTGATTACTTAGGGAAATAACAGGGAAATTGAATGCAGGTAAAGGGAAGGAAGTAATGGCTGTTAACACCACTGATTACTTAGGGAAATAACAGGGAAATTGAATGCAGGTAAAGGGAAGGAAGTAATGGCTGTTAACACCACTGATTACTTAGGGAAATAACAGGGAAATTGAATGCAGGTAAAGGGAAGGAAGTAATGGCTGTTAACACCACTGATTACTTCAGGAAATAACAGGGAAATTGAATGCAGGTAAAGGGAAGGAAGTAATGGCTGTTAACACCACTGATTACTTAGGGAAATAACAGGGAAATTGAATGCAGGTAAAGGGAAGGAAGTAATGGCTGTTAACACCACTGATTACTTAGGGAAATAACAGGGAATTGAATGCAGGTAAAGCGAAAGAAGTAATGGCTGTTAACACCACTGATTACTTAGGGAAATAACAGGAAATTTAATGCAGGTAAAGGAAGGAAGTAATGGCTGTTAACACCACTGATTACTTAGGGAAATAACAGGGAAATTGAATGCAGGTAAAGGGAAGGAAGTAATGGCTGTTAACACCACTGATTACTTAGGGAAATAACAGGGAAATTGAATGCAGGTAAAGGGAAGGAAGTAATGGCTGTTAACACCACTGATTACTTAGGGAAATAACAGGGAAATTGAATGCAGGTAAAGGGAAGGAAGTAATGGCTGTTAACACCACTGATTACTTAGGGAAATAACAGGGAAATTGAATGCAGGTAAAGGGAAGGAAGTAATGGCTGTTAACACCACTGATTACTTCAGGAAATAACAGGGAAATTGAATGCAGGTAAAGGGAAGGAAGTAATGGCTGTTAACACCACTGATTACTTCAGGAAATAACAGGGAAATTGAATGCAGGTAAAGGAAGGAAGTAATGGCTGTTAACACCACTGATTACTTAGGGAAATAACAGGGAAATTGAATGCAGGTAAAGGGAAGGAAGTAATGGCTGTTAACACCACTGATTACTTAGGGAAATAACAGGGAAATTGAATGCAGGTAAAGGGAAGGAAGTAATGGCTGTTAATACCACTGATTACTTAGGGAAATAACAGGGAAATTAAATGCAGGTAAAGTGAAGGAAGTAATGGCTGTTAACACCACTGATTACTTAGGGAAATAACAGGGAAATTGAATGCAGGTAAAGGGAAGGAAGTAATGGCTGTTAATACCACTGATTACTTAGGGAAATAACAGGGAAATTGAATGCAGGTAAAGGGAAGGAAGTAATGGCTGTTAACACCACTGATTACTTAGGGAAATAGGGAAATTGGCAGACATGAGAGCATATTAGTATTAGAAAATTAAAGTGCTTATTACATTGCTGCATAACAATTTAAGATACATTATTTATTTGCATGAAATGGTCTTGCATTAGTTATATTTATTTTCATACACTCATAAAAGTTTGCCTAATCCTCCAAGTCAACCTGCCTTTGCTTCCATGGCTTCCCTTACTTTGTCTGTTGCCAAGTATGTAGATCAAAGTTTGAGAGCTTATTGGCTTCATGTTAGATCATGGGTAAAAAGACAACACAAATTCTGGATGAGGTGTGGATACAAGTGGGACAGACTTTGGCTACTTCAGATGTGGTCTTCCTGTACAAAAGTATCCATCTCAAGATGGGGCTGAATGCTGTAACTGCTTTGCTGCAAGAAAACTAAGTGTTAAACTTGAAGAATTTATATTTTGATTTGTTTACATATTTATTAACCAAGAATGTACTTACTGAAAACAAAATACTTTTTTAAAAGCATTAGGAGACAGCAGCCGGAGTAAAATGGCCCTCATTTATGCAATCTCTAGATACATAGCTTTATAAGATTGTGTTTAGAGGAACTCTTAAAAAACATTCAGAGCAAGGTGAAGAAAACAGAATGGTTAATTTCACAAACAGTAACACAACATGATTCAATGTTAATTTCACATACAGCAACAAAACATGATTCAATGTTAATTTCACATACAGCAACAAAACATGATTCAATGTTAATTTCACATAGAGCAACAAAACATGATTAAATTCAGCACTGATTTTCATCCCAAAAGTGGGTTGGGCGATAATCAGATAAATTCTTGAAAACCTCTGGAACATTTCAAGGTTAGATCACAGATTAGTTTAACAGATTACACAGAGACCATGGTTGTCAAGTAGGAAAGGCGGGACTTTTAGCAAAATGAGTTGGTTAAACATATTCCAAAAGTAGGGGGTATATAGAATAGGCAGCTGTTATCTAGGTGGCCACTCCTTGCACTATAAAGACATACATACTTCAGAAAACTCTTTCTTAGTACAAGTATCCATAGCACTCAAAAGCTTGTTTAGATAGCCATGTATACTTGTCAAGGCTTAAGTTCCACATAAGTAATTTCCTTATAGACACAGAATTGAACAGATCAGAAATTAAAAGTAAAAGAAATGAAAATGGATTGTACAGACATCTGAAAGATGTACATAAGCTACATAACGATGAACGTTTAATTTTCTTGACACAGAAAAACCACAACTGGATATAAGAGGAGAAAATGCTGAGGAAATATTTTACAATGTAGGCAGAATATGGGGATTTTCAGGTTACAGTCTTAACATGCCAAGAAAGGAATGAAATACTGAACCGCATCTACGTATTCATAAGAAATATTTTAAAAAGCTCATTTTCACATATTTAGATTTCATACAAAACGTATGAACTGTCTTTAATTTGTTGAAAGAAATATTTACATTGACAAATTAGTATTAGCAGTGAAGATGGTGTTAAGACAGTGGTAGTATAAAATGGATTTGCACATTTACTGCACTGCACTGTAGTTGTTCCACAGTCAAAATAACATGCAAGACAGAAGACAAAGGTACTATTGTACGAGAGTATTTATGGAATTTATTAACAAAATTACATGCTATGAGTGGTTATTTTTAACATTATTAATTTGTATTATTATCAGCAAAGGTCAACATGAGGAAAATCAGTTGGAAGTAATTTCATGCCTGCAGAAAAGACATTTAGCCTTCTACAAGTGTAAGTTGTTTAGTTAATTATCTTTGTGGAGTGTATTACTTTCTAAAATTCAGATAAAGGGAAGTAACCTGAGGGTAAGGTTTGAAAGTGTTGGGTGTGGTTGTTTCATTTAAAGGTTCATCAGGTGATTTGAATCCTTAACCTGGAAGACCTGACTGGATAGGTGAAATCCAATATATATGTAAGTCTCTGTCTGCCTGTCTATCTGTCTGTCTATGATGGAATGTGTGTTGATTAGCATTTTGTTAGCTTCCTCCAAAGTCAGTTAAGAGAGCTGTGGTCTGGATTCATCACGAATGGTCCACGATTAGGGTCCAGAATACTCAGGCTAAGGATGGTTGGATTTTGAAAGATCCCTTAGGTAGTACCAACCTGTTATTGGAGTGGAATTGGAATGGAGGAGTCAAACACAAGAGGCACCTTCTTCTACTGACTTGGCGTCTTTTTTCAGGAGCCGAGGAATAGACTGACACTTTCAGTGGGTAAGGGGTAGCTTTTGTCCGTGATGAAGGAGACCACCAAAATGAACAGGATAGTCCCTAAATGGATTTTGCTGGAGTTATATAAGGTGGTCCTCTGGATGGAGGGTGTAACGAATGGATGGGTACTGCAGGTCTCACGAGTCAAAGCTTAGCAGATGGTGACTCTTGGGAGAGGAAGGAACTTAAGGTGGGTGAAATCTTACTGTCTTACTTCAACTGTGAATCACTACTACAGTTTGGGGGGGTCATGGTATAATACTTCAGTTTAACTGCACTGATAATAACCTAGCACTGACTCATGAGCATCTGGGTAGCTCTAGTCTGAAGCAATCAGACTTAGGACAACAAAAAAAGTATTTCTTGTTGATGTAAAAAGTCCTGCATCAGAAATGTAATGTGCTGTTAATGGGTTTGGATGCTGAAAAGGCCTTTAATGGATTGCACTGGCACTTCCTGTTACAGGGTGGATTACTTAGCTTTTTTTGCCCAGTTTAAAGACGTGTTGATTGCAATGAATGGGTAACCGACAGACCACATGAAACTCTATGGAGAGGTCTCTGCTGTGTCTATCCTTCTTAGGGAAAAAAGGTAGGGGTGCTCCTTTCCCCTTTGTTTTGAAATTTTTGGAACCTTTTGGCCAGACTGTGAAGCAATCAGTTCTGAGGGACAATGATTTGCAAGTACAAGTGGAAACTGGTTGTGTTGGTTGATCATATGAAGATTTCTCTTCAGGATCCAGAGAGGGTCACTAGGTCCTTTCTTAGAGTGGTGAGAGACTCAGAGAACATAAGGATTAGACTTTGAGGATACATCCGGATTCTCCATAAATGAAGATAAAAGTAGAGAGAGAGGCTAGGCTATCCCATAATAACATAAAGGGGTGACCATTTGAGTGCTGGTCTTCTTAAAAATTTACAATTTTCTTTTATGAGGGTAGAGGAGAATTGTACTGTTTTGATTACTGCTTTGTTAGATAAGTGTCATACCCTGTCCTTTGAAATTCTGTTGAGAATTATTTTAGCAAAAAGGACTTTCCATTCCCTCCCCTGTACTGTATCCCAGCCTAAACTGTTCCACATACTTTTCTAATTCCCAGATCAAGGCCTTACATATAAGGGTGAGGAGGTACATCTGGACAGCTGAGTGACACACTCTCCACAGAGAAGCTATATGTGCCCAGTGCTGGGGAAGATTTAGAGATCCTAACATGCAATAGCATTTTCATGGTACACAGTTTCAGACAGTTTTGCGATGGGGCCCATTTGCAATGAGTATAGAGAGGTTGAGCCTTGGTTATTATAGCCTTTTCATCTTCTGGTGCTGAAGCAGCAGTCTAGGAAGGATTACTTTTTTTCTCACAGCTGTTAAAATGACTAATTTTCTCTCTGCACTTGTGTGACTGTGGAGTTACTATTTTGTTCCCTTGCAAAAATAACACTTTTTGTGATTGGGTAGAGCTTCAACTAGTTTGCTTCATCTAGTTCAAGGTTCAAATAATCTTGACTCATGCAAAAGTTGTGGAACTCTGGGAAAGTAGATCTCTCATCTGTCCCTATTTTGTAGGGACACTGCCTGATGTTTCATAAGTTCAAAGGTTCATAGGTTGGTACTAGGCTATCGGCCCTAGGGCCTATACAAGCCTAGCCATAACAATTCCCTGGCTATTTCTTCCACAATATTTACTTCCCTGGACCCCTGTCTAGCAGGGTGACTGATGTGATCTATGGGGTGAATTTCCTATCTCCCATCCAATCGTCAAGGTTCCTTTTGAAGAGGGCCAAAGAGGCGCTGTGCTTTACATGTATGGGCAGTCTATTCCAGAGTCTGGGGCGTCTCTGGGTCATGAACCTATCCCTCCAGCATGTTTTGTTCATTGTGAAGACAAGGTTTAGATCCCTGGAGCATGCAGCTCTGAGGGTTGGCATTTCTTTAAGTGTAGCATGTCCAACAGCTCTGGGTTTGACATGGCCTTGTATGTTAAGCAGAGATCACCTCTGAGTAGACGATATGTGACAGAGTATAGCTGGAGTTTTTTCAGATGGTCAGCATAGGGCATCTGCTTTAGGCCTGTGATACTTTTAGTGAGGTATTTCTGCATCCTTTTCAGTTGTTGCAGATGTCTTGAGAGGTACATACCAAACAGGGCATTGTATTCTACAATGGGTCTAATGAGGGATGAGTACAGTGGGACAATGACCTCCTTTTTTCTGGATGAAAAGCCCTTAGTGATGAGGTGTGCCACACAGAAGAATTTCCTGACTGTTGTGGCGATGTGGTTATCAAAGGTGAGACCACTGTCCACCTGTGTCCCTAAGTCTCTTATCACACTTTTGGTGTTTAGTGTACTGCCACCTATGTGGTAATTCAAGGGTATATGTTTTTTCCCAAAGGGGATAACTATACATTTCTTGGCATTGAGCTTAAGCACATGGCTCTGGCACCAAGCATCTGTTTCTGTAAGGCCCTTTTGCAGAATATCCACATCATTTGGGGATTCAATAATGGCTCCCAGTTCACAGTCATCTGTGAACTTTGTTAGCCAGAATCCCTTAGTGTTGGCCTGTACTTCAGAGAAGTAGATGCCACACAAGAGCGGTCCCAGGACTGAACCCTGAGGCACTCCACTTGTCACTTGACTGAAACTGGATTTGGAGTTGGCTGCTTTTACAGTGTAGGTTCTGTCAGTAAGCCAGTTGGCACCCCATCGAGTGACACAGGGATTAATTCCCAGCTTAGTAAGTTTATCTATGATTCCAGAGTGGGGGATAGAGTCAAAGGCCTTGGCGAGGTCCAGATAGGCTGTGTGGACTGCTTTACCCTCATCCACAGCTCTGGAGACTGATCTGAAGAAGGCAATCAGGTTCAGGAGACAAGATCGGCCCTTCATGAACCCAAACTGGGTGGGGTCCAGAGTTTGAAGAATGCCACTGTCTTTGTTTATAAGTTCCATGGCCTTGCAGATCAGGCTCATCAGACTGATGGGGTGGTAGTTCCCAGGATCCAAGGTGGATCCCCGTTGTGGAGTGGGGTAATTGTAGCAGTGCGCCACTCAGTGGGCATGAAGCCTGAGGTGAGGCTATGATTAAACATGACAGAGACATAGGGGACCCACAGACACTTGACCCCACCCTGTTCGGCTTTGTAAAGGGCAGATCCTGCCTTTTAAACCTGGTTGACTTTTTCGAAACAGTCACTAGAGCCATTGATGAGGGCAAAGCAGTCCATACAGCATACCTGGACTTGGCAAAGGCCTTCGACACAATACCCCACTCAGGCATCATAGATAAGCTCAACAGCTTAAAAGTAAACCCTTATGTCACTAGATGGGTTGCAAACTGGCTAAAGGACAGAACCCATAAAGTTAAAATCGCTGGAGCAATGTCAGACTCAAAGCCAGTCACAAGTGGTGTCCCACAGGGATCTGTCCTGGGACCCCTCTTGTTCGGCATTTATTTCTCAGATGTTAAAGCAAACATGGGAGGGCTGTGGCTGACAAAGTTCGCAGATGACTGCAAACTAGGCGCCATAGTCAATACACCAGCAGACACACACATCCTACAAAAAGGCCTCACAGAAATGGACAACTGGTGCCGGAGTCACGGCCTTAAACTAAATGCCAAAAAATGTATAGTCATACCCTTTTGGAAAAACAAAGTACCCACAAATTATCACATAGACAGCAACTCACTGAGTACGGAAAAAGTAATCAGAGACCTAGGGACCCAAGTCGACAGCGACCTCTCATTTGACACCCACGTTGCCAAAGTGGTTAGAAAAACATTGTACCTTGCACACCTCATCATGAAGGGATTCACATCCAGATCCAAGGATGTCATTGTACCCCTATATTCCTCCCTCATCAGACCCACGATTGAGTACAATGCCCCATTTGGTATGCACCTCACCCGGCATTTGCAACAGCTGGAGAGACCACAAAAGTACCTCACCAAGAGGATCAAGGGTCTCCAACATATGTCTTATTCTGCCAGACTAAAGAAACTTCAGCTCTATTCAGTAGCATACCGCCTGCTCAGAGGTGATCTCTGCCTGACGTACAAGGCCATGTCCAATCAGGATCTGATGGACATGCTCCACCTCAAAAAATCCAAATCCATCAGGAACACGAGAGCTAAAGACTTAAACCTCGGCACAAGTATGAATAGGACATGCTGGAGGGATAGATTCATAACCGAGAGGCTTCCCATGCTCTGGAACAAGATCCCAGTTCGTATTAGGCAGAGCCCCTCACTGACTCTTTTCAAGAGAAATCTTGATGAGTGCATGGGAAATCATAAGTTTACCCCAGGGGTCACATCTGTGTCACTGCTAGACAGGGGCACAGTAAACTAATTCTATTATATAAGGGGACCTTCATTGTGTCACTACTAGACAGAAGCACAGTATTCTAAATTTATTCTGTACATTTTTGTACCATTTCATGGGGTGGCAAAAGCCACATCACTATGGCTAGGCTTACAAATGCCCCAGGGCAGATAGCCTAGTACTATACTATGAAACTATGAAACTTAGGTGAGGTGCCAGTTCATTTTGTAGTTCATGTAGTACACAGCCCAGGATGTCATCTGGTCCCATGGATGCTGTATTCTTAGCTTTGGAGAGTGCGTTTTTTACATGTGTGGCCATTATTACCGGAATTTGGCAATCTTTCGGTATTGAAATGGGCCCTTTAGGGGGGTGCGAGGGGGGTAAAGTTGGCACTGAATCAATCTGCCAGGATATTGGCAATATCCTTGGGATCAGTATAATTAATGCCATTCTGTTGTAGCTCAAATCAGATCTGAGCATTGCCATTTAGATTCTTGACATAGCTATAGAATGCCTTGTTGTTGTCATTGGAATCTTTGGCAATTTTATTTTCATAACTAGTTTGGAGGATTTTATGACGGATCTCAGCTTCTTACTGAGGCTGGTAAGGGAGTTTTTTGCAACTTGGGATTTTCCTCTTTTCTGCAACAGTTTCTTCCTTTTGTTGTAAAGTTTGTTTATGGCAGGGGACCACCAGATTGGCTTCCTTTTTTGGAGAAGAGCGTCTTGGTTCTATTTGGGAGGACATGATTCATGCATGAGTGGATGTGCTCATACAGTTCAGTTCCCGTCTGCATGGGTGTCATAAATTTTGTCACTTCTGATTTGAGTAGCATGAAGTTGACTTTGGAGAAGTTTTTTATGGAGGTTTCTTTACTGGGGGTGGGGGAGGGAATTGTATGTCACGGGTGATTAGCTTATGGTCAGACCTGACCAATGAGGTTGTGACCGTAGGTGTGGAGCATCAATTTCCTATGTTGGCAATGACCAGGTCTAGGATATTGGAGCCCCTGGTGGGACTATGGATTAGTTAATCCAGGAAATTGGAATTTATGAATTCCATGAACCATTTCACAAAGTTTTGTTCCATTCCTGCTAGAACTGGAAATCATTTTGAGAATTTGTAAGACAGCAGTGCCAGCATTTAAAATGTGTCCCTTATTTGGGGCCTTTTCTTAGGTATTTTACTTTGCTCCAAAGCACCTCCATTTTTTGGAACAAATTGGTTAATTCAGACCAAGTATTATATTGCTTGGCATGAAGCTCAAATGGAGTGGAAATGACACTAAAATATCAATATGTGCAAACTTCTGATTCTCTGCATGATAAACTGAGGAAGCTGAGAGGTGCTGACACAACCCTGCTCTTTTGAAACCCTGGCAGTAGGTAAGGTAGAGACTGATAGTATTTAAGGGAGTGCTATCCCAAGTATGTGGTGTGTTGTTTAGCATTAACGAAGAATCTTTAGGAGACCATTTGAAACAGGGAAATTATCCTTGGCAATCCCATCATACAGTAATAGTGGGCTTCAGTCCTGGTGGGTCCAAAGTGAAGAACTAAATCATAACTTTACAGATCCCTAAGCTGCACTATAAGCATCAGTTTTTCTTTGTGATCTTAAGGTGGTGAGGATGCTCCATGGAATATTTTATTTAACATTTGTTGACTGGGAAAGTCTGACTAGGACAGAGCCTATTTTCAGCGGAGGCCCAAGGAGAAACACTCCAGACGGATGTCTTTGGAATATGGGCAGAAACCGGACTACCCAAAGGAAACCCACAGAAATGCAGGGAGGACATGCAGACTCCACACAGAAGTCACCCCAGGCAAGAATCTAACTGGAGAACCTCTTTCTGTGACATTAACCACTACGCCACTATGCTGCTCAGCATCTTCAAGATGTTGGAGATGTCATAGGCTGAGGTGGTAGACCAGTACTGCACATTCTGGAATTACACAGACTTACAGCTGTATCTTTCAGAGGTCAAAGTGCAACTGGAGGGTCTCGGGATGGGCAGCTCCACTTCTGCACTGAGAATAATTTTGAGGGACGCTGTTTGAAAACATGGATAGGCTAAATATGAATTCTACTTACTGTGTGTTGTTCCTTTGGTGGCCAAAGAGGCCATTAACAAGAAGGGGGGGGGGTCTTGAAGCCCTACAAGAGTAGGATTGTACTACATTTGGAGGAGGATTTGTGAAACAAAAAAGTTTATGAAAAGACTTGATCAAATGAATGTGTAATCTTCAACTGGCATCCTAGGACAGATATATAGTGCCAGCTTTACCACAGGAAAATTGTGAATATTAAGTGGGTACAGGTCCCCAACAACCATGAACCATCCAAATCTTAGGCTCTGATGGGGCTCGGTATGCATTCCTTTTTAATCTTTACTTCTCAATGTCTCCACTTCATTTAGTTTATTTTTAATTAATAAATTAATAGACGGTAAAAGGTAAATGGTAAAACAAAGCTGCTTTTTAAGAAAACACATTTTTGAGAGGGGTCACATGCCCATGACCTCTATTTCCTATCTTTTGCTACCCCAATTCACGTTTTTAGCTCTGTGCTCTTACACTGTCAAAATCCTCCCTACAACAAACAGTGCTACTGACTATAGGTGAATAGGTGCCCATTACAGGCTGTTACTCTTGAAAAGTACATGCCAATGAGTTTGCATTAATTTCTCCTGAAGGCATTACAGTTATGACCAAAAAAATTATACTTCTCCAGCTAATATATCATGCCACCAACTCATTTCCTCTCACGGGTCATAAACGTCACCCCTCCTTCATCTGGAGTAGCTCTATTTATACTTCAGTGACCCCCCCAACCCCAAATGTGAAGAAAACAACTCATTCAGCCCCCTCCTTTACCAGTCCTCCAACACAAGGAGTGTACTGCTAAACCTGGACCGCTCGTGACATGGTCATACTCCAGGAGTGTATTCCTGAACTTGGCCCACTGGTGATATGGTCATACTCCAGAAGTGTATTGCTGAATCTGGACCACTAGTCACATGGCCATACTCCAGGAGTGTATTGCTGAACCTCTACCACTGGCAACATGGTCATACTCCAGGAGGTTACTCCTGAACCTGGACCACTGGTGACATGGTCATACTCCAGGAGTCTATTGCTGAACCTGGACCACTGGTGACATGGTAATACTCCAGGAGTGTATTGCTGAGCCTCTACCACTGGCGACATGGTCATACTCCAGGAATTTACTCCTGAACCTGGACCATTGGTGACATGGTCATACTCCAGGAGTGTATTGCTGAACCTGGACCACTGGCAACATGGTCATACTCCAGGAGTGTATTGCTGAACCTGGACCACTGATGACATGGTCATACTCCAGGAGTGTATTGCTGAACTTGGACCACTGGCGACATGGTCATACTCCAGGAGTGTATTGCTGAACCTGGACCACTGGTGACATGGTCATACTCCAGAAGTGTATTGCTGAACCTGGACCACTGGTCACATGGCCATACTCCAGGAGTGTATTGCTGAACCTCTAGCACTGGCATACATGGTCATATTCCAGGAGGTTACTCCTGAACCTGGACCACTGGTGACATGGTCATATTCCAGGAGTCTATTGCTGAGCCTGGACCACTGATGACATGGTCATACTCCAGGAGTACATTGCCGAGCCTCTACCACAGGCGACATGGTCATACTCCAGGAATTTACTCCTGAACCTGGACCATTGGTGACATGGTTATACTCCAGGAGTGTATTGCTGAACCTGGAGCACTAGCGACATGGTCATACTCCAGGAGTATATTGCTGAACCTGGACCACTGGTGACATGGTCATACTCCAGGAGTATATTGCTGAACCTGGACCACTGGCGACATGGTCATACTCCAGGAGTGTATTGCTGAGCCTCTACCACAGGCGACATGGTCATACTCAGGAATTTACTCCTGAACCTGGACCATTGGTGACATGGTCATACTCCAGGAGTGTATTGCTGAACCTGGACCACTAGCGACATGGTCATACTCCAGGAGTGTATTTCTGAACCTGGACCACTGGCGACATCGTCATACTTCAGGAGTGTAGTCCTGAACCTGGACTACTGGCGACATGGTCATACTCCAGGAGTGTAGTTCTGAATCTGGACCACTGGCGACATGGTCATACTTCAGGAGTGTAGTCCTGAACCTGGACCATTGGCGACATGGTCATACTCCAGGAGTGTAGTCCTGAACCTCTACCACTGGTGACATGGTCATACTCAAGGAGTGTAGTCCCGAACTTGGACCACTGGCAACATGGTCATACTCCTGGAGTCTAGTCCTGAACCTGGACCACTGGCGACATGGTCATACTTCAGGAGTGTAGTCCTTAACCTGGACCTTTGGCGACATGGTCATACTCCAGGAGTGTAGTCCTAAACTTGGACCACTAGCAACATGGTCATACTCCAGGAGTGTATTCCTGAACCTGGACCTTTGGCGACATGGTCATACTCCAGGAGTGTAGTCCTAAACTTGGACCACTAGCAACATGGTCATACTCCAGGAGTGTAGTCCTAAACTTGGACCACTAGCAACATGGTCATACTCCAGGAGTGTAGTCCTGAACCTGGACCAGTGGACATGGTCATACTCCAGGAGTGTAGTCCTGAACTTGGACCACTGGCAACATGGTCATACTTCAGGAGTGTAGTCCTGAACTTGAACCACTGGCAACATGGTCATACTCCAGGAGTGTAGTCCTGAACCTGGACCACTGGTGACATGGTCATACTCCAGGAGTGTATTGCTGAACCTGGACCACTAGTGACATGGTCATACTCCAGGAGTGTATTGCTGAACCTGGATCACTGGCGACATGGTCATACTCCAGGAATGTAGTCCTGAACCTGGACCACCGGTGACATGGTCATACTCCAGGAATGTATTGCTGAACCTCTACCACTGGTGACATGGTCATACTCCAGGAATGTAGCCCTGAACCTGGACCATTGGCGACATGGTCATACTCCAGGAGGTTACTCCTGAACCTGGACCACTAATGACATGGTTATACTCCAGGAGTGTATTGCTGAACCTGGACAACTGTTGACATGGTCATACTCCAGGAGTGTATTGCTGAACCTGGACCACTTGCGACATGGTCATACTCCAGGAATGTATTGCTGAACCTCTACCACTGGCGACATGGTCATACTCCAGGAGTGTAGTCTTGAACCTGAACCACTGGTGACATGGTGATACTCCAGGAGTGTGTTGCTGAACCTGGACCACTGATGACATGGTAATACTCCAGGAGTGTATTTCTGAACCTGGACCACTGGGGACATGGTCATACTCCTTGGTCATATCCCTTGCCCCTGCACCATAAGGCTGGCTTTTTTGTATTTTCTTGTAAATAATGTATACACTGTTTGAAGTGTATACTAGGCTAATGGGACCTTTCTAAGCCTAGCCAAGCATCCCAATTGTATTCCACAAAATGAAGTGTCTTAGAGGTTATTTTAAGGGGTATATGTAAGCTACAGTAATATTTACATTAAATATATAGATGCTAGGCCTGGGTTGAATTTCCAATTTCCCTTCCACTGATCCAGGTTTCTCATGACTATTTACGTAGCTATAAAGCCTGTTCCAGAGAAGGGAAATATTTTGAGACAAATATCTGTCCCTCCAGCTTGTCCTATTAATGTCACAAGCAAGGTGTAAATCACTAGATTGAGTAATTTTGATGCATTTTGTTTTGTGGATATGCACAGGGTCCATCAGAGTGGGATCCATGGATGCCTTGCATGTCAGGCATAGATCGCCTCTCAACAGTCTGTAGGAAACAAAGTACAGAGATAGAGCTTTGACGTGATCTGCACAGGCATGCTGTTTACGCCTTGTATTTGTTTTCTGAGGCACTTCAGTGGAGGTCCAGCCACTGCATGTGCCTAAGAGTACACCCAGTGGTCAGGGATCTGGGAACACATGTAGACAGTAACCTGGTCTTTGACTGCCATGTGTCAACTGTGGTAAGGAAATCATTCTGCGTTGCTCAACTTATAAGCAATTGTATAACATCAAGTCCAAGAATGTCATTCTTTCTCTGTACCTGGCCTTCATTAGACAATGTCTCTTCAGTATGTACTTGACGAGACACATGCAACAACTGCAGCATCCACAGAGGTCCCTTACAAAAAGAATACAGGGTATAAAAAACATGTCACACATGGACCACCTGAAAGCCCTGTCCTTGTACTCTGTATCCTACTGGCTGCAGAGCGGTGATCTATGCCTAGCCTATATAGAATCCTTTGATCCTGCTCTGATTGGCCTGTTGCATATCCTGAAAAAAAATATATATCAAAAGAATTACTGATCTAGGGACTTAAACCTCGCCTGCAATATAAATACAACATGCTGGAGGGACAGTTATGTGTCTCAGAGACTGCCCCTTCTCTGGGGCAGGTTTCCTATCCATGTCAAGCATAACTGTTCTCTAGCTCAATTCAGCTGTAACTTGGATCAGTGGATGGGGAATCAGAAATTTACCCCTGGTTTGGCACTTATTGTCTGTAATAGACAGAGGCAGCTTGTAAAAGTTTGACCACCCAATGCCCAAGTCTACATTTACCCCATAAAAAAACCTAGAGTATCGACCTGCCAAGTACATTTGGGAAGCAAAGATAGGCTTAAAAAGCCACCACTCCCTGGGAGTAATTAGCCTAGTAATCACCCATGAACGTAATACCAATAATCTCAAAAAAAGTAAAATGTCTGAACCTTTAAAACATAATACAACTAAGTAAACAAATGTAAAATACGAAACAAAAGAAGTTAATCAGTTACTTACTGGCTGGGATAATATCTGGAATATCCAGCTGAACCACGGAGATGTTTTCTTCCTTAATATTAAATGGAAGTTTGTCAGATTTTTCAATTACCAGCAGCAGCTGTTCTGCTGGGATGTTAAACCCTGAGTAAATAAAATAAATCATAAAATGTAAGGTTAGTTTTGTCATATCAGTCACTAATTAATCAATGCAAACACAAAGAACAATATCAAAAATGTATAAAAACAGTCCAGGAGTTCAAAGACCACATATTCATTTACTTAAAATATTTAAATTGTAGCTCTTTAAAGGACTTATTTACAAAAACTCCATGACAATAAAATACATTTATAATCATACAACAGTAGCACTATCAAAGTGAGTGAAACACGAGAGAAATACAAATGCACCATGACTGGATGGCACACAGGACAAGAACTATTAAAGCACTATTTAAAAAAAAAAATCAACTGCACTCTTAAAGCTCTAGTCTAGTTTATTAGGTTCCTTGTTTGTGTGTCATAGTATGTGGGTACCTGACAAGAAACTTGCTTTCATTAAGCTGATCAGTAAGTGTGTTTGTTTCCTTTTTGTATATTTATTTAATTACTTAAACTTGTTTACTCATGAAAAAAGAGATCCACAGACCACCAGGCAGTAAAATTAGTAAAAATAATTTAATATAACACAGAGAATGTTAGCGCTTTCAGGTACTCAAACCATTCTCTGTTATACTAAATTATTTTTACTAATTTTACTGCCTGGTGGTCTGTAGATCTCTTTTTTCACGATTTCTGTCTTTTTGGTTGGACTACAGACCTTCATCACCTGTCACCTTTTGGATTTATAAAGCACAAGAAGCAATTAACTTCACAGCTACATATTCTCCTACGTATGCATACAAACATAGACAAGGACAAATTGTATAACATATTCTACTATACCTACATATATACAGAAAGTGCCACAATAATAAAAAAAGGGGGGAAAGCGGAAGGGTTAAAATATAGAGGAGGGAGTCGTAAGGTAACAGCAGTGTTAAAGTCATTGTTCTGGTACATGTGAATGTTAAATGAGAAATTAATATATAAGCAGAGGTGAGTAAGTGGTGTGTTATGTTATGTGGCCTGTAGGAAGGCATTTGCATTTTGCTGAGGTTCACGAGTAAGATTTTAACGTATTTAGAAATAATAGAAATATAATAATAGAAAAGATTCTATTCTAGTAATAGAAAACATTCTTTAATGTGTTGGGAAGGACTTCCTAAATTAAGGCTGTAGCATAGAGACGCAGTGCTTGATACAGTGGAGTCTGGTAGAAGCAGTTTCTAGTAAAAGCCCATCATAAGTCTGGCTTTTTAGGTGAAAGGTTGGGTGCTTTGGTGAGAGTTTAGCAGCCAGAGGAGAGAAAGAGTCAGGAATGTAGGAGATTGAAAAGTTGGGAGGCAAATAATAGGTCTGTTTTTTGCTGTGCAGGAAGTCACTTGGCTTTATTTATTACAGATTCATAGGTATATACTAAGCTAACAACCACAAGGGCCTTTATAGGCCTAGCCATGCAACCCAACCCAACTCTGTACTTATGTATCACGGGCATTTATTAGGAAGGGGTATGTTAGCTAGGAAGTTTCTAAAGGTTATGTGAGGGAAGGGATATGTTAATTTGGGCAAAGTTACTGTGACTCTGCCTGTCAGAGAGGAGAGGCCAGACCCAGCATAAATTTCTGATTTCCCATCCACTGGTCAAGGTTACACTTAAATAGGGTTGGGGTGGACTCTGTTTCACATGGATGGGGAGCCTATTTCAGAGCACTGGGACCCCTGAGACATATAAGTATCATCAATGTGTCCTATTTATGTCGCAAGCAAAATTAAAATCCTTGGATCAAGCGGTTCTGATGCTGTTCATTTTGCCGATGTGCAAAAGGTCCAGAAGAGTTGGATGCCTTGTGTGCCTGGCTTAAATTGTTTCTCAATGACCTATAGGAGACAAGGTATAGATGTGGCACTTTAAGGTGATCTATACAGAACAATTTGTTTATAACCTGGATTATCCTGGTAAGGAATCTTGGTGGATGTTCCAACTGTTGCATATGTTTGGTTAGGTACATGCCAAAAGGGGCATTACAGTGAATGATGGGTCTGATATGAGCCAAATAAAGTGACACTATGACTTCCTTGGACCCGGATGATATGCCCTTAGTTATCAGTTGAGCATCATAGAAAGACTTTCTTACTACCTTAGCATTGGTCAAATGCCAAATTACTGTCTACATATGTTCCCAGATCCCAGACTACTTATCAATGGAGTAATTAACCTGGGTGGCCATTGTCCTAAAAGGTATTATAACACATTTCTTGGCACTGAATTTTAATTAGTCACTTTGGCATCAGGCATTTAACTGTGTTAGACCCTCTTGTAAGATGTTTGTGTCATGGGGGAATCTATGATAGCCTTTACCTCTGAGAAACAGATGCCAAATAGGAGCGGTCCAAGCTTAGAGCCCTGAGTTAAATGACTGGTGACTGGTTCCTTAGTGGAGGTCATCATCATCATCAACCCCCTTTTCCCATTTTCTACATGAGGTTGGGGTGTCATGTCAGCTGCCTCCATCGCCCCCTATTCAATGCCACTCTCCTACCTTCTTTGTAACTCATGCTTGACTGTCGCAGATCTCTCACACATTCCATCCCTCTTTTTGCTGGATGTCCTTGTTTCCCCTTGCCTTCTTCCTGTCTGTCCCAAATCTTCTTCACCAAACTATCTTTTGCTTTTCTGCACATGTGCCTAAACCACCATAATCTCTTCTCTTTGACCATTTCTGCACTTGTAGCTTCTTTGGTTTCTGCCCTGGTGTCCTCATTTCTTTGTCTGTCCCACAGTGTGTATCCTACCACCCATCTAAGGCACTTCATTTCCAACTCCTCTAGCCTCCTCAACTGCTGTGCCTTTGCTGCCCAGATTTCCATACCATACAGTAGTACTGGTTGCACCACTGTTTTGTACACCTTACTTTTCACTATCTTTGGCATTCTTATGTCATAGACTCCACTTGACATTTTGTGCCAGGTGGCTGCAACCCCTTTGATTCTAGCTTTGACTTCCTCATTCAAACTTCCCTTTTCCTCAACCAACTCTTCCAGATACCTGAAGCTATTAACGTATTCCATTATTTTCACTTCTATCTCAATTCTCAGGTTCTTCTGATTTCTTCTATTTACTGCTTACAACTGTCTTATTTGTACTCACTCTAATCCCATGTGCCTTCAAATTACATTCAATTCCCCTTTCCCTTGCTGAAGTTCCTGCTGGGTCTGCCTATAATACCACAACATCTGTATACAGAAACTTTGTTAATCTGTCCCCCCAATCTATTTGCTGATGTAGTCCAGGACCATTATGAACAACAGTGAGCTCAGAGGTGAACCCTGACGTACACTCACTTCCACTGAAATCCCATCTGTGAGTCAGAACCCTGTTTTTACTTGAGTCATTGGGTCCTTGTACATAGTCCATACTAATTCTACCAATGTTTCTGGGACTTTAAACCACTGCAGGACTGCCCAAATCAGCTTTCTTCCAACCTTTTCATATGCTATCTCCAACAGTAGGAATGCCCAGTTGGACTCTTTCCTCATCTCTAGCTTCTTTTCAACTATTTGTCTCACTGCAAATATCGGTTCGGTTGTGCTGCATCCTGATCTGAATCTGAAATGCTCATATCCCATCTTACTTTCTACTGTTCTGCATATTTGTTTACCAATTACCCTGCAGTGTGACATGAGTTTGATGCTTCTAAACCGCTCACAGTTGTGGGCGCCACCTTTGTTGTTATAAAGTAGCACTAGTAGTCTTATTTTCCAGTTGTCTGGGATACTCCTTTCGATCCACACTGCTATGAATACCCCCAGGAGACATTTCTCCCGTATTTCACCTAGCATCTTTATTATATCTGCTGCAACCTTATCTGAGCCTGATGCTTTCCCTGACTTAATTTTCCTTAGTGCTGTTCTTACTTCTTCAAGGGTGGGGTCCTCCTCTTCTTTCATCATAGGCTGTGTCTGGGGCAGTACAGCTTCTGTGGGGCTTTCTTCATTTAGAAGCTGCTGAAAGTACTCCTTCCATCTGCCTTTAATTTCTTGTGGTCTGGTGAGTAGATTGTTGCTGGCATCCCTTATGAAAGGTGTCCATCTTCCTTATCTTTCTGTCCTTGCTTTGCAACCTAATGCAGTTTCTCTCTGCCATCTATCAAGTCATTTTCCAGAAGCTGGTCTCTACCTGTGCCTCTGATGTGTTTTTGCTATTGCAACTCCTCTCTTAGCTTGTTTGTTAGCTAACCAGTATTCCTTCTTAGCCTGGTCTAACTTTTCTATCCCCCACTTTTTACTGCACTCATTCTTTCTTTTGGTGACTTGGTGGACTTCGGACTTCTGCATTCCACCACCAGCTTTCCTTATGTATCTTATTTCCATACCTGGCTCGGCCACATATCTGTTCTGTACCCCTCACACATGCTGTTTTCAGGGGCTGCCATTCTTCTTCAACTCCACCTATTTCCTGCTCTTCCAGAGGTGCCAGAGTCCCCAGTAATTCCTTGAACTCATGTGCTTCCACTCTATTCAACCTCCAGGTCTTCAGCCTAGTCTCTGTTGACCTTAGAACCTTCTCTAACCATTGTTTACTACTGATTGTGGCAACTGGTGGTTTATGCTATGGGCCAACTGTTTCACTTGGGATGACTTTGCAATCTCTGATTTTACCTCACAGCTCTTTCCTTGCTAGGAGGAAGTCAACATCAGTCTCTCTTGCTGAACCATGTGTTGGCCACCATCAAGCCATTTGCCAGGTAGACATTTAGAATGGCCTTTCTTTTATTCCTCTTAGCCCATCCATGTGGACCAAGGCAATCCTTATATCCTGTTCTGTCTGTCTTAATATATGCATTCAAGTAATCTATTATCAACGCCGATTCATGTTGTCCTGCTTTATCATTTAGGTCCTGCAGCTGCAGTCTGAATGCACTTTTTTCTTTACTATCACAACCCTGTTGTGGCGCATAGGCTGACATTATGAATACTGCCCTATCCTTTCACTGGTGTCTGACTGCCATGAGTCTGTCCCTAATTCTGATGACATCCCTCACTGTCTTCTGAAGTTGCTCTCTCACTACAATTCCCACACTATTTCTTGTTTTTCCTACTTCTGCATAGTAGAATATGGACCCCAAACCAAGTGGCATTGGTGCAATGCCCATCCAGCTTGTCTCCTGGATGCATAGGATGTCTGTCATCCTCCTTACCATCATGTCATCCACATCTAAGCTGCTTCCTGTCAACGAACCAACATTGAGTGTAGCATTCTTAGTTTGTGTTTGGCAGGTTGATCGATTTTACATCCCGCCATCATTCAACCCAGCTATCCCAGGTAACCCAAGCTGTACAAATGGACACTGGCTATCCAGTATTACTCACCCATCCCAGGTAACCCAAGATGCGGAAATCGACGCTGGCCAGCCAGTAGGTTACTCACCCATCCCAGGTAACCCAAGCTGCACAGATGGACAGTGGCCAGCCAGTAGGTTACTCACCCAGGGCTGCTTTGGTTTATGACTGGGACACACTAGCTATAAGGGGTACATAACCCCCTCCCACCATTAGCATGGGTCCCTGGCTTAGGTCAGAGTAGGCCAGGATCTCAGCTCATATCCATGCCTAATGGAGACATTAGTCAATGTGACCAAATCACCTAGAGCCAGTTTTTACAACATCAAGTTGCAAGCCCTGAAATGGCATTTAGTCTGTGATCTGTGTTTTCCTACCTTGAGGATACTGCCCACCACAGTGGATGACCAAAGTTGCTTTTCTGTACAATGTTTCCTCTTATAAGGCATTATCTGGAGTCAGTGCTGCTGCCCACTACATCATTCTTGGATGAGTTTGAGGTGGAAACAATCAGCATATTGTTGGGAAGTGGGAGGAAACCCACAGAGATTCAGCGAGAACATGCAAACTGTATGCAAGCATTGGTCAGAGGTCAGGACTAAACTTTGTATCTTGTATGTGGGAGGCTAAGATCTTTACCATTATGCCAAACTTTATTCATTTATTTATTTACTTATTTATTTATTTATTTTTTTTTTTATTTATGTATTTAGTTATTTATTTATTTTGAGGCAGCTGTGATACATGGTGGGCTGTATTCAGGTTGACAGGAGCACTCCTTTAGCTATGGCTGTCCTGGCACAGAAGGACACAAAGCTGCAGATTCTCTAGACCAAGAACAGCAAGCAATTATTTTTTCTGGTTTTATCAAGATATGCACTAAATGTGAAGGAAGGGTCTAACTATAAGCCTAGGTACCTAAAGGAGGTGACGTTTTGTACAAAGCCTATAATATGTAGGGTTTGTTGAGTTCTGATAGCTTAGCTTGAATCCCAAAAATCAATAACATTGGTTTGGATTCAGCAGTTGATTTTTGTTAGAAAGACAAATCAACAGCAAGGTGAAAAGGTATGTAGGTGGTGTTTCAGGATATGAAGCAAGTTTCTTGAGTGGCAGGTAACTGAGTCACCTAGACATCCAAGGAATGGAAATTGATATAGGTCACAGGGGAATTTGTTGATAAAAATGGAAAGAGTAATGGGGTAAACGCAGAGCCTCGAGGAACACCTTCATGGCAGCACCAACCATCTCTTTGATCAATACTTCTTACTCAGTTTTGGAACTAGTTTGTGGCTTCTGGGCTTATACAAAGTTCAAGTAGGTGGGACAGTAAAACTGTAAGGTCAAAAAGGTCAAGGAGTGTTTGTGAGATCAGTAGAGATTTCACCTGTAATTTATCCACTGTCCACGTTCAGGAGAATCTCACAAGTATGAGTCCATATTGATTGCACCTGTAAGTTGTCCACTGTCCATGTTCAGGAGAATCTCATAAGTACGAATCCGTATTGACTGCACCTGTAAGTTGTCCACTGTCCATGTTCAGGAGAATCTCATAAGTACGATTCCATATTGATTGCTCCTGTAAGTTGTCCACTGTCCATGTTCAGGAGAATCTCATGAGTACGAGTCCATATTGATTGCACCTGTAAGTTGTCCACTGTCCACGTTTAGGAGAATCTCATAAGTACGAGTCCATATTGCAGTGATAGTGATTTGGCCAACCCAGAAGCCGTGCTATTTATGAGGAAGCAATTTATATTGTTGAATGTACTTGACTAGTTGTTCTGCATCCTGACCTGAATCCAAACTGCTCATCTCCCAGCTTGCATCCTACTACTCCCCGTATCCATTTATCAATCACCCTCTGCGGAACTTTCATGCAATCTGACAGGTGTTATGCCTCTGAACTTCCCACAATTGTGGATGTCCCCTTTGTTCTTGTACATTGGCATTAGTATGCTTATACTCCAGTCATATGGGATGTGCCCTTCTCTCCACACTGCTATGAGTACCCTCAGAAGCCATTTCTTCCCTGTCTCACCCAGCACTTTTATCATACCTGCTTTGAACTAATCTGAGCCTGCTGCTTTCTCTGACTTCATTTTCCTTAGTGCTGTACTTACTTCTTCAAGGGGGGGCTCCTCCTCTTCTCAAATTGTAGGTTGTTTCTGGGGCAGTACAGCTTCTGTGCTGCTGGGAATATTCTTTCCATCTGCCTTTGATGTCATGTAGACTAATGAGCAGGTTGTTGCTGGCATCCCTTATGAAGGATGGCTGTCTATCTTCTTTATCTTTCTGTCTTTGCCTTGCAACCTGATGTAGTTTCTTTGTGCCACCTACTGAGTTACATTCCAGAAGTTGGTAGAGTGCCTCCGATGTCCCGATCTTTGACAGCCAAGCAGTATTCCTTCCTAGGCTAGTCGGTCGTTTTTCTCTTCCACCTTTTTCCTACTCTCCTTCTTTCTTCTGAAGACTTCCTGGACTTAAATAAATAAATAAAATGAACATTTGTTTACCAGGAAAATCCGACTTGAAATGAGACAATTTTCAGAGGAGGCCTGAGGAGAAATGCTCCAGACGCATGTCTTTGGAATGTTGGAGGAAACCGGAGCACCTGGAGGAAACCCACACAAATGCAAGAAGAGGACATACAGACTCTACGGAGAAGACACTGCAGCCGAGAATTGAACCGGAGAACCTCTTGTGAAGCGGCAATGCAAACCGCTGCACCACTGCACCATTCTTCTGCATTCCACCACCAGTTTCCTTATGTACCTTATTTCCATACCTGGCTCAGCCACATATCTGTTCCATAGTCCTAACACATGCTATTTTGAGGTGCTGCCATTCTTCTTCTATTTCCTCCTCTTTTTGGGGTGCTAGACCCCCAAGTAATTCCTTGAACTGCTGTACCTTCTCTCTAGTCAACTTCCTGGTCTTCAGCCTGGATCTTAGAGCCTTCTCTGACCACTGCCTGCATCTGATTGTAACAACCAGTGGTTTATGCTGTGGGCCAGCTATTTCACTGCGGATGACTTTGCGATCATTGATTCTACCCCAGTGCCCTTTTCTTACTAGGAGGAAGTCTATCTGTGTTGCATGTGTTGCCACTCTTGTATGTGATCTTTTGACTGTCTCTCTTTCTGAACCATGTGTTGGCTACTATCAAGACATTTGCCAAAGACAGAAATCTAGAATGGCCTGTTCTTCTTTATTCCTGTTGCCCCACCCATGTAAACCCAGGTAGTCCTTATATCCTGCTCTGTCTCTCCCAATATGTGCATTCAAGTCATCCATATTAACACTAATTCATGCTGTCCTGCTTTATCTAGTAAGTTCTACAACTGCTGTCTGAATGCACCCTTTTCCTCACTATCACAACCCTGCTGTGGGGCACAGATTGACATTATGGATACTGTCCTATCATTACACTGTAGTCTGATTGCCATGGGTCTGTCACTAATTCTGATGACATCCCTCACTACCTTCTGAAGACTCCCTCTCATCACAATTCCCACACCATTTCTAGCCTGTGCCACACCTGAGTAGTAGAGTCTGGATCCCAAGCCAAGTGGCTTTGCTGCACTGCAGTTTCATCTCATCTCTTGGATACATACGACATCCAGCCTTCTCTGTATCATCATATAGATTCATAGGTTCATAGATTAGTACTAAGCTAACTGCCCTTGCGAGCCATTGAAAGCCTAGCCAATTATCCCTTGTGAGATTCAAACCCTGCATCTTGTGTTTGTAAGGCAAACACCTTAACACATCGAAAATATCATCCACTTCCAAGCTGCATCCTGTCAGTGAACCTACATTAAGTGTAGCAATTCTCAGTTCATGTTTGGCAGGTTGATTAGTTTTACGTCCAGCTTTCACTCAACAGAGCTATCCCAGGTACCCCAGGCTGGGCAACTGGACACTGGCCAACCAGTAGCTTATTAACCCAGGGCTGCTGGGCTTTATGCTGGGCACACACTGACCAACAGGGACACATATACCCTTCCCACCATTAGCATGGGTCCCTGGCATAGGTCAGAGTAGTCCAGGTCCTCAACGCACTTATCACCGGTAACTACCCATGCCCATTTTTGGTGACCTTAGTCAACATGACCGAATCACTTACACCCGTATTTCATTCTATTCCAAATCAAAATAAGCAATTCCCTAGCACTTCACTTAGCTGTCTTTAGACTTCTCTCCCAGCTCTGGTACATCAATATTCTCCGAAGCTACCAATGAAAAAAAAGCTCATTATACAGGACATCTAAACATCAACTAGATGGGAAACTCACAAGAACAACATACGTTACTTTAATACAGCAGCTGACTCACCAGTCCCTGCTCACAATCAAGCTTGGCTACTCTACTGGACATTTCATAGAAAGGTGAAATGACATACAGCTTCTTCATAATAACCTCAGTGAGCACTACCCCATTCTCTCCTCATAGGCTACCCCATTCTCTCTTCATTGGCAATTAAAATGTTGCAACCCATTGCAAAGCAAGCCCACTCGATCCAGGACTCAGATGAAAGTGTACTTCACACAGCACAAAATTATAAACAATTATCTAGGAACATCTGTATTCAGACAACCTCAGCATCATACTAACCAGATTCTGTATTCCTTGAAAGTATCCAGCAATGATTGTTTCCCCTTAAACCACTCTGTCCTCCTGCCCTTGGATTTCTACAGAAATCAAGCAACAGTTTGAAATGAGACAAGACTTGAAAAAACAAGAAATTTGATCCTTCAATTGAACATATAAAAAGAACCTATCGTGATCTGAAGGCATCAATACGTTCATAGGTTCATAGAAGTTTACTAGGCTAATAGTTGTAGGACCTTTACAAGCCTAGTCATGTAATACCAGTGTTCCCTAACTGGCCTTGGTTAGATGGACTTTATTCACATTGCAAGTCTATGAGCAGCACCAGCTGCCCATGTCCATGACAGACTTAGATGCCACCCCAGGATGAACTTATGGTCTCCCATCCAATTGTCTAGGTTGTGCTTAAAAAGGGTTATTGAGGAACTCTGCTTCATGCAAACTGGCAGTTTATTCCAGAGCAGTGGCAATCTCTGAGAGATATATTTGTCTCTCCAGCATGTCCTGTCAATGTCACAGGCTAGGTTGAGATCCCTGAAGCAAGTGACTCTTGTTCAGAGGTTCATAGGTAGGTACTAGACTATTGGCCCTAGGGCCTATACAAGCCTAGCCAAAAATGTACCCTGGCTTTTGCCACCCAAGAAAATTATTTTCCTGTGCCCCTGTCAAGCAGAACCACAGAAGTGATCCCCAGGGTGAATTTTCTATTACCCATCCAATCATCAAGATTTTTCTTGAAGAGTGCTAATGAGGAGCTCTGTTTGACATAGATAGGTAGTCTGTTCCAGAGTATGGGAAGTCTCTGGGACAGGAATCTATCCCTCCAGCATGTTCTGTTTATTTTCGTGACAAGGTTTAAGTCCCTAGAGCATGTAGCTTGGAGGGATTATGATTTCTTTAAGTGGAGCATGTCCAACAGCTCTGGGTTTGACATAGCTTTGTATGTTAGGCAGAGATCACCTCTGAGTAGGCGATATGCGATGGAGTACAGCTGGAGTTTTTTGAGACGGTCTGCGTAAGGCATCTGTTTGAGGCCAGTAATCCTCTTTATTAGGTACTTTTGCGGCCTTTCCAGTTGTTGTAGATGTCTTGTGAGGTACATACCAAAAGGGGTGTTGTACTCTATAATGGGTCTAATGAGTGATGAGTAAAGGGGAACAATGACCTCTTTTTTTCTGGATGAAAAACCTTTTGTGATGAGGTGTGCCACGTGAAGGATTTCCTGACCACTTTGGCAATGTGATTATCAAAGGAGACACTACTGTCCACCTGTATCCCAAGGTCTCTTATCACACTTTTGGTGTTAAATAGACTACCACCTATGTGGTAGTTCATGGGTACATTTGATTTGCAGACATGCAACATTTCCATTAGGGCAGGGTCAGAGACTGCTGTGTAGGCCAGGCACAAGTTGCCTCTCAGCAGCCTGCAGGACACAGTACAGTGACAGGGCTTTCCTTCTTTCCATGAAGGTCATGTTTTGGTGGCTCTAAATTTTTTTTGGAGAGAAACCTCTGTAGTCTCTCCAGCTGCTTTAGGTTTCTGGTAAAGTACATTCAAAAGTAGGTGTTGTATTCTATTAGTGGTCTGATCAGGGTCAAGTATGGAGGAGTTATAACATCCTTAGTCGTGGATGTGATACCTTTGATATGCAGCATAGAAGGCTTTCCTTACCACTGTGGGCACATTGTGAATGAAGTTTAGATTGCTCTCAACCTGTGTTCCCAAATCTCACATCACTGAGTTTGAGCTTAAGGGGTGCTGTCAGTATTGTAATTTGCAGGGATTTCCTCTTTGCCAAAGGGGATAACAATGCACTTTGTTTGCCTTTATTTTACTCCATGGCTTTGACACCAATCATTTGTCTGTGTTGCCCCTTTTATAATAAGGCAACATAATTTCAGGACTCAATGTGGTCGGTAGGGTAAGTTGTAGAGGGTGCTAAAAAAAGTTAAGCAAAAGAAATATGTGAACATGGTCTCAATTGTTGCACTTACCAAGGGAGGGGTACCTTTGGATTAGATGGCAGTACAAAAGAATTTCTGTGCCATGGTTATTCTAAGCATGAAAGCTTCAGTACTGATGCCAGAGCTAAAGTAACCTTCATGTTTTACTGCTTGAGGATAGGGGGGAGGAGACAACAGTATCAGAGGTGAGTTTGTCTGAGTTACCTCAAGCTGCTGCATTATGGAAAATAAATAAATAACAAATAAATGATTACGTTCAGTTTACAATCTTCAGCGAACTTGGTAAGCCACATGCCATCTACGTTTGTCTGGACTTCTGAAAAATAGATTCCAAACAGTAAAGGGCCCAGCACACATTCTTGTGGTACCCACTGGTAACTGGTCTACTGGTAGAGGTGGAACCCCCAACTTTGATAGTATGCATTATGTTGGTGAGCAAGTTGGCTACCCATCTAGTGATGTGACAATGGCGTTAGTCCTTTCATCCACAAACATTCCCCTGTGACAATGGGCTAAGTCACTTTCATCCACAAACATTCCCCTATGACAATGGGGTAAGTCACTTTATAGGTTCATAGGTAGGTACTAGGCTATCTGCCCAAAGGCATTTATAAGCCTAGCCAGAATGTGTTGGCTTTCGCCGCCCCCTTAGATTAGATCCCTGTGCCTCTGTCCAGCAGAGCCACTGAAGTGATCCCTTGGGTAAACTTTCTGGTTCCCATCCACTCGTCAAGGTTTCTCTTGAAGAGATTTAGCGAGGGGCACTGCCTACTGTAGATTGGAATCTTGTTCCAGAGCATGGGAAGTCTGGGACAGGAATCTATCCCTCCAACACGTCTTATTTATTGTTGTGGTGAGGTTTAGATCCCTGAAGCGTGTGGCTCGAGGGGATATGGTTTTCTTTAGGTGGAGCATGTCCATCAATTCTGGGTTGGACATGGCCTTGTATGTCAGGCAGAGATCACCTCTGAGTAGGCGGTATGCAGCCGAGTACAGCTGGAGTTTCTTCAGTCAAGCTGTATAGGGCATCTGCTTGAGGCCAGTGATCCTCTTGGTGAGGTACTTCTGTGGTCTTTCCAGTTGTTGCAGGTGTCTTGTAATCTTTTTTCCACAAACAACCCCCTGTGACAATGGGGTTAGTCCTTTCATCCACAAACATTCCCCTGTGACAATGGGGTAAATCACTTTCATCCACAAACATTCCCCTGTGACAATGGAGTTAGTCTTTTCATCCACAAATACTCGCCTGTGACAATGGGGTAGGGTACTTTCATCTACAAACAGCCCCCTGTGACAATGGGGTAGTGAACTTTCATCCACAAACCGCCCCCTGTGACAATGGGGTAGGTCATCTTCATCCACAAACAATCCCCTGTGACAATGGAGTTAGTCCTTTCATCCACAAACATTCCCCTGTGACAATGGGGTTAGTCCTTTCATCCACAAACATTCCCCTGTAACAATGGGGCAGGTCACCTTTCATCCACAAACAGCCCCCTGTGACAATGGAGTTAGTCCTTTCATCCACAAACATTCCCCTGTGACAATGGGGTAGGGTACTTTCATCCTCAAACAGCCCTCTGTGGCAATGGGGTAGGGCACTTTCATCCACAAATGGCCCCCTGTGACAATGGGGTAAGTCACCTTCATCCACAAACACCACCTGTGGCAATGGGGTTTGTCCTTTCATCCACAAACATTCCCCTGTGACAATGGGATAAGTCAATTTCATCCACAAAGATTCCCCTGTGACAATGGGGTAGGTCACTTTCATCCAGAAACAGCCCCCTGTGACAATGGGGTAAGTCACTTTCATCCACAAACATCCCCCTGTGACAATGGAGTTAGCCCTTTCATCCACAAACATTCCCCTGTGACAATGGGGTTAGTCCTTTCATCCACAAACATTCCCCTGTAACAATGGGGTAGGTCACCTTTCATCCACAAACAGCCCCCTGTGACAATGGAGTTAGTCCTTCATCCACAAACATTCCCCTGTGACAATGGGGTAGGGTACTTTCATCCACAAACAGCCCTCTGTGGCAATGGGGTAGGGTACTTTCATCCATAAATGGCCCCCTGTGACAATGGGGTAAGTCACCTTCATCCACAAACACCTCCTGTGGCAATGGGGTTAGTCCTTTCATCCACAAACATTCCCCTGTGACAATGGGATAAGTCAATTTCATCCACAAAGATTCCCCTGTGACAATGGGGTAGGGTACTTTCATCCACAAACAACCCCCTGTGACAATGGGGTTAGTCCTTTCATCCACAAACAGCCCCCCTGTGAAAATGGGGTAGGATACTTTCATCCACAAACAGCCCCCTGTGACAATGGGGTAGGATACTTTCATCTGCAAACAGCTCCCCACCTTCTCTACCTAGCAGTTATGGCTTCTTTGTCAAGTGCACCTCATTTTACTGTGATTTAAAGAAAATCTAAAAGAACAGTTTTTAGCATTTTCAAAAATTATATTAAGTCTCAATCTGAGTCTGTTGTTGTTTAGTGCCTACAATTCAAATCAAATTGCCAAAAACACACATTTCACAAAGAACAGACCAAAAATATACATAGCTCTCAACTTTACATCTCTGAAGTGTGTAATTAGTCCTTTCATAAGGTGACACAATGGGCAGAATGTGGAACATTAACTAGTAGCTTTAACTAGAAAATTCACATCACTGCTAACAGCTTTCATCTTACTTACAAGTAAGTTTTTTGATGAATCAATATTATTTATAAAGACTTGGGGTAAAGGAACATTCTTTGAGGTAGAGATGAGATTCATGAAAACATAAGGCCACATCAAGGACAGGAACAGTGGACAGGTATGCTTGTTTGCCTAGGGAAAACAACCAGTGCAAACGTAATTACTAGTTACTGCTGTCTATCATCTGCATAGAGTCAGTTAATTCTTCCATTCCTGCATCGATTTAAAATACCTATGAGGATGAGGATGTCGTTGCTCAAGAGCCTCACTGCAGTTACCAAGTACCTTTGACCTGTGAGTGTGACTTGTCACCGAACACCTGAAGGGACAATCAGAGGCATAATGGAAGGCGAGGAAGATTCTGGGAAAGAAAACAGGTACAGATGGTTGATAAAGTCTTTACACTTGCAGTACCTGAAAATAAATAAAATAAGCTCTCAAACACTGTTATTGCCACACTCAATCACTTAACAGTACAGCACCAGCAGTAGCAATGTTTGAGTGTCAATTTGCTGCTACTCCTAATTGAGACAGACAGAACTCTCAGACAGGAGGATAAGCGTTCCATTAAGCTGGTCTTTATATTGGTCCTGGGCACCCACCCTAATTGCCCTTATTATGGTCTGCCACTGCATGTCTTCTCGTTCTGTCTTACTCTCATTACTACCTTCCACTTATACTTTCCGTCCTTTAAGGTAATGGTGTCCGATGCTCCTTCCCCTTTAATTAGTAACAGAACTCCTCTCCATACCATTGTACTCCGAAACGTGGTAAATTTGCACGTGTATTCTTTTAGTTTTCCTGCCCAATTTTAAACACAGTACTCTTAATCTGTGCATTGTAGAATATGAAGCAGATCAGTACACCTGAGAAAATAAGAAAACTAAAACTGCATGTTCAATAATTTCTCCCTCTGTAGATTTGTCTATTATCTCAGCTACTCAATATCCACAGCCACCCACAGAAATGCTGAAGAGCAATTGAGTTCTACCCTAAATTAACATCCAAGACTCCCAGCTACTGTTCTCTAAGATGCAAAGGAATCAACAAAGGAAATGCTCATTGTGTCAAAATAAACAGAACTCTACTCTAAATGTAAATGCTTGCATTTTGGAATACTGTACACCTCTTAAGTCTCGGGTTTATAAACCTGTGCGGTGGCTGTTAGTGCAAACGTTTTCCAGCTTTTCTCTACCATCTTTCTCTCTGTTTTGTTTTCTTCTCATCAGTTTAGCCCACACTAAAAGCCATCACCAAACCTTGTCCTGAGAGAAAATACAGCCCTGCCTGTTGCATCAACCTGATTCCCTGATGTACTCTTCTTACTTGCAGTCACTAAAGCAGGAAAGGGTTACATGCATAAAAAGTGCTAATGGCATTCCTCAGACATTTCCTCATTATGAAATGACACCCATTGTTACAGTACTCTCTAGAGGATTTCTTCTGTAGTAGCTCTTCATTTGCCTCTCCTACCTTACTCCCCCAAGGATACCCATAACACAGCATTGTAATCCTTGCTTCGGGAGACTACCTTAACTTGGCTGCACATTTGGACAGACTCCATTCTCACATAATGTTTTTTGTGGGAAAGAAAACTGGTAGAGATGGTTGCTAAAGTCTTTACACTTGCAGTACCTGAAATTTTTTTTCAAGTAAAATAAATAAAATAAGCTCACACCTGGATGCCACCCACTCAACTTCACTCTGCAAGCCTACCTACCACCAAATTCCCACCCCCTTTCTCTGCCTTTATACTTATGTACATAGCTGTAACAAACATTCAAACCCTACATTTCTAACAGGTTACATCTTCTCACTCATTTTTCTTTTCCCCACTGTGGCCACTATTCTCTCATCTCCCAACATGCAACTGCTTCCTCTTCAGTGGAGTATAATAACTCGTCTTGTACTCTCACATAACACAGTCCTAACACTCTAAACACAATCCCTCCTTTCCGGCACTCTAACACTCTAAACACAGTCCCTCCATTCCGGCACTCTAACACTCTAAATTATTGTAATATCTACTCCAATCGCAAGTCTATCCTTAAATTATATCCCACAATCTTTGGATACATCTTCCTACCACCCTCTCTCTCTTATCCCCTCCCCTCTATCTCATTCCCTTTCTCCACCTGGTACGTCTCCCACTCTCACCCTTAATGTACCTCACCACCAGCATGTTCCACCTGATACGCCTCACTCACCTCCTTGAGCAGCTATTCATCCTGTCACCCATTCTCTGCTTCATTTATTTATTTATATTTGTTTACCAGGGTAGTGCACTGATCAATACTGACCAATTTCAGGCTCAGCATGCATGAAATACAAAACATCTCACAGACAAATAAATACTGAAATGTGAATAATAACAGAATAGTTCAGACTAATTACATAGAAAACAATGTGTATATACATTCCAGTGAACAAACACTGTGCAATATACAATCAAGCAGTGTATAATGTACAATCTATACATTGGTTTCTATAGCAGGTCAATGTTCAGTGAATCTTGAGTGAGGAGAAGAGACTCACAAAGATGATAAGTTAGGTAATATGTCCTGTGCTGAAGCAAGAACATTTGGTCTGAATTTGGAATAAGTGTTGATTTCCTTAATGTCAATGGGGACAGCTTGTCAAAGAATAGTTGCCTGACAGGAAAAATCTTGTGCAGTGCTGTGAAGTTTGGTTCTAGGGGTAATGAGAGTTGGTGTGGCTTGTGCGTAGTGTCTCAGGCTGTAGGAGGTGAAGTCTAGCTGCAAGGGAAGTAAATGTGTGCAGTTGAAGTAGTTTGTACAGTTGGGATCCTAGACATAGGTTAGATGTCTGTTTTATGAGTAGCCATTTGTCTTTTTCTAAGCTGACAAAGTAATGCTCACAGACAGGTGCATTTGTAATGAATCTGCACATGATTTGTAGAGATAGTCTGGAGTGTGGCAATGTGGAAGTAGAAGCAAAATTCAGAAGCCCATATTCAAGTTGAGAAAGGAGAATTGCTTTGCCAATAGCTGATCTGGCTGGCTGGGATAGAAAAGGGGAGGTCTTTTTGGCTCAGAGAAGGAGGGAATTTATTTTGGCTCTCACTTTGTCAGAGAGTGTTTAGTTTAGTGACTAATCAAGCCACAGTCCATGGTATTTGAAGGTGGAGGTTGTCTTTATGGAACGTTTGTGTAGCTCAAAGATAGTTAGAGTCAGGTGCTTGGTGAATCTTTTGTGGAGTTCTAAAAAAAACATAGTTTTGGTCTTAGAGGGGGTTGAGAAGTAGCTTATAGGTTTTGAGACATTGGTGGAATTCACGTAAGTCCAATTGGAGTTGACATCGAATGCTGGCGTGAGAGTTACCTGATCAGTAAATGACCATGTAATCACCACAGCTAATACGCTGGAGATGGATAAGTTCATAAGGAAGTTTGTTAAATGATATGGGGGGGACAAAAGTGGATCCTTGTGGTGCATGTTTGGTAACAGGTGCATATTCTGATTGGGAGGATCCTGTTTTAACTCTGTGAAGTATCTGTTAGTGCAAACATTTTTGAATCAGGGAGTTGTGTGTGGACCGATACTATTTCCGTTACTTTGCTTTGGAGAAGGCCATGGTCAGTGAGGAAAATTGCCTTAGTCATGTCTATAAATAGGGCAACTTCATATCACTATGACCAACATTTAACCACTTTCATTATTAGCAGCCCCCCACACACTTAATTCATCGCTCCTCCATTTTGCTAGACCATGGCACATGCATGACACTTCTCCTCACTCCACACCATCACAAAACTGGAAGAGAAAACCTGATTCCTGCTACAATCATCAAACTCTCCAAATAACTTCAGAACTTCTTCTCAGTGGTGATATTCTTCCCAACCCTCGGCCCAACTCTCCAATGCATTCTTAGTCAAGTCCATGCTTTGCAACTTCAAAATCACCTCTGCCACTCCAACCCCCTTGCCACTCTCTAAAAATATTTGGTCTCAATAATTTTCACAGCTGACATGATAAATCATCTCTAGTACATGCATGCACATTCCATCACAACCCCACCATTCTTTTATTAACTGACACTAGGCTAAAAACAAATATACACAATGAGGAAATACTCCCTCCTGTCTACAGTATCCTAGAGCTTGATCACATTAGCAAAAGAGCAGGTAAAGTTGTCACCATATTCTCAAATGACTTAAAAATAAACCTTAATCCAAAATGAATTCACTCCTTCTCCATTTCCAAAATGTTAGTATCCATTCTACTGATGGATAATCAAACATATATGAATAATAGCCGTGTACTAGAGATGAGGGTAAGGTGGTTCAAACAGCCTATCTTGACCTCGCCAAGGCTTTTGACACCATCCCCCATTCTGGAATTATAGCTAAACTCACTAAACTAGGTATAAATCCCTACATCACAAGATGGGTTGCCAACTGGCTCACTGACAGAACTCACACTGTAAAAGTTGCAGACTCCAAATCTGATTTCAAAAGTACAGTTGTGTACACTTACCATAAATGTAGATGTTCGAGTGTATTCACTGTTGCAGTCATTACATTTGGGTAATCCTGCTGGCAGGTTGCCCTCAGTCGGCCTGAATTCCAAAGTCTTGGGTCCTGCGTCGGCTGTTGTCACCCCTTCCCTGACGTCAGGTCGTCAGGGGTATAAAAGAAGCAGCCGATGCCATTTTATTTAGTTTTTCTTGCCCCAGATGTCAGCTGCCCACTAAAAGGGTAGCCAAAATTTATATCTGTATATAAAATTACATGCAGCAATATAAACTTTACCTTCATCCACAAGCAAATACACCACGTAGGTTGTATAAATCAGAGAAGGAAAGATAGGTTCCATCAGGAGAAAAGGGGGAATGGTGGGTGGATAACCTGGACTGCAACAGTGAATACACTCGAACATCTACATTTATGGTAAGTGTACACAACTGTACTATGTTCTTCGTGTTTCACTGTTTCAGTCATTACATTTGGGTAGATTCCCAAAGCTATGGTTGGGAGGCCGGAGCTAAACAGCATTAGGAGCAGCTATGAGGCCCTGCAGAACTGCAGTGGCAAAGCCTGCCCTGGATTTAGAGTAGAGTGGCAGGTGATAGTGCTTTGTAAAAGTGTGCACTGAACTCCAAGTAGCTGCCTCTAAAATGTCCTTGGTAGGTACTCCCCTGAGAAAGGCTGGTGAAGTGGCTGCTGCTCTGGTGGAATGTGGCCTAATGCCCTTAGGCACTGGCTTGCCATGGTATAAGTAGCAGAAACGAATGCAGTGGCTTATCCACTTTGAAATAGTCTGCTTTGAGATAGGTCCTTGTGATCCTGCAGCATATGCCACTAGTAATTGTTCTGTCTTTCTGAAAACTTTGATTCTGTCCAAGTAGAATCTAAGCTGTCTGTGTACGTCCAAAGAAAGTAGAATTCTTTCCCCCTTGTTCTGTGGATTTGGATAAAACGTTGGCAGGTGAATGGTTAGGTTAAGAGCCACACTGGACGCCACTTTAGGCATAAATGTTGGGTTTGTCCTCAGGGAGACTCTGTCCAGATAAAAAGTGATAAAAGGTTCCACAGCCATGAGTGCCTGTAGCTCTGAAACTCGTCTTGCAGAAGTTATTGCTAGGAGCAGAGCTGTTTTGTAAGATAAAAATTTTATATCAGCAGTAGCAGCTGGCTCAAAAGAATGCAGGGTGAGTTTTTCCAAGACATAGTTGAGGTCCCATGCAGGCATTGGTGATCTCCTTGGAGGCCTTACATTTTTGGCTCCTCTGAGGTACTGTTTTAATAAGGGATGAGAAAAGATTGGTGGCTTTGCATTATAATGAGCCGAAATGGCAGAGGCATGAATTTTAATAGATAAGAAAGATAGGCCTTTGTCCAGCATCTCAGTTAAGTATTGTAAAATCTGAGGAATATTTGGCACAGCTGTATCTGTTCCTTGTGCCTGGTTCCAAGCACAAAATCTCTTCCATTTTCCAGCATAAGATTTTCTAGTACTAGGCCTTCTGGCTTCCAAAATGACATCCATCACCGCTTTGCTGAGAGGTGTGTTTTGTATGACTACATTATCCGCCATGCTGCCAGGTTGAAAGTCCTGAGCTGGCTGTGCAGGATCTGATTGTTTTGCTGGGACAGTAGATGCGGTACTTGAGGTAAGGTCCAAGCTGGGCATTGAGACAAGCTTCTTAATATTGGGTACCAGTGCTGGCGGGGCCAGTCTGGTGCAATCAGTATCATCTTTGGCTTCTCCTGTCTGACCTTTAGGAGTACCTTGGTGAGGAGAGGCAGAGGAGGAAAGGCATATACTGATAGGTTTTTCCAGCTGAAGGATAGGGTGTCCACTTTCCATGCTTGTCTGTGATAAATCCTTGTGCAGAATCTGTTTAGTTGGTAGTTGTGAGGAGAGGCAAATATATCTATGTCCGGGCATCCCCATTTCCTTGTTATCATGCTGAAGACTTGTGGATCCAGCTGCCACTCGTGGGGATCCATGAGGTTTCTGCTTAAATCGTCTGCCAGAGTATTTTTCCTTCCTGGCAGGAATTGTGTCTGCAGATGTACTTGGTAAGTCAATGCTGTGTCCCACAAAGTCATAGCTAGTCTGCAAAGCGAGTAAGAATGGGTTCCCCCCTGCTTGTTTATATACCACATGACCGTGGTGTTGTCTGTCTTTATCAATAGTTGTCCTGGATGAAGTAGGTCCTTGAAGGCTGTCAGGGCATTTTGTACAGCTAGCATCTCTTTCTGATTGATATGTAGATGCATTTGGGTTGAGGCCCATGTTCCCTGAATGCATCTTCCTGCCATGTGGGCCCCCCAGGTATAATCTGATGCATCCGTTGTTAGTGTCTGCCTAGCTGTGGGTAATGTGAACGGCTGCCCCTTGTTTTAGTGACAAGCCTTTGCCCACCATCGAAACTCCTGTTGCAGGCAGGGAATGAGAGTAATTATAGTTTCCAGGCTGTGGCAATGTTGAGTCCAAACACTTTTTAGGTACCATTGAAGTTTCCTCGTATGCAGTCTTGCATATGGAATGAGTAGGATGCAGGATGCCATGAAGCCCAAAGCCTGCAGAATTTTTCTTGCAGATAACTGGGCCTTTGTTGCTAACATTTTGAAGTAGGTAGTCAGTTGCCTTTGTTTGTCTGGTATGAGATAAGCCATCTGGGCAGTTGTATTTAAGCTTGCACCCAAGAATATTATCTCTCGAGAGGGTACTAGTTTTGATTTCTTTTCGTTGACTGTGTACCCTAGGCATGTTAGAAGTTTTTTCACAAACGCCAGATGCTGTAGAAGGATGTCCTTGTTCTCTGCTTGAATTAGACAGTCGTCCAAGTAAGGATATATTTGTATTCCTCTTTGTCTGCAGAATGCAATTACTGGTGCCAGGCACTTTGTAAAGACCCTGGGCGCAGTAGATAAGTCAAAGGGCAGTGCAAAGAATTGGTAATGCATTGAGCCCGCCTTGAATCTGAGGTATCTTCTGCATATTTGTCTGATTGGGACATGCAGGTATGCCTCTTTTAGATCTAAAGTCACAAGCCAAGCATTCTTGCACAGCATGGGCAGAAGCTGCTGCAAAGTCAACATCTTGAATTTTGGTATATCCAGGAATGTGTTCAGAATAGATAGGTCCAGTATTGGCCTCAAGGCCTTGTCCTTTATGGGTACCAAGAACAGTCGAGTAAAATCCTTGCCCTCGCTCTTGCTCTGGCACTTGTTGAATGGCCCTCATGTCCATGAGGGATGAGACTTGTTTTTGTGCCTCTGCCCATTGATTTTTTGGCAGATCCGGACAGCCATTTGCCTTTGGCAGAGTATGGAAATGGAACATGTAGCATTGTGACACGATATTTAGAACCCACTTGTCCTGGGTTATAATGTGCCAGTTTTGAGAAAAAAGTGCTAATTTTCCCCCTAAGGGTGCTGTCAGGAAATAAGTGCTTGGTGTAGGCAGGGGGAAGTCATTGGGACTGTTTCCTGTAGGGTTGTGATTTGTCTTCTCCACTTTTGGAGGTAGAAGCACCCCATTGCTTTGACCTGTATGAACGTTGCACCTGGGATCTGCCTCTAAGGGGTCTGGGTCTGCCCCTTTGAGGTCTGTCTGACACAGGAAAGGACCAATTCTTTGTTGGCCAGTGTCTACTAAACCTAGGTGGCTGTACTTGTAAGAAATCTTTGACCGTTTGCATAGATTAGCCTTGTCCTCCATTTTCTTTAACACCTCTTCTGCTTTAACACCAACTAAAGTATCATGCTGTAAAGGTGCATCTAATAATTTAACTTTACCATAGTCAGGCAGATTTTGTTCCTTTAACCAAGCATGCTTCTAATTACAGAACCTGTAACTGCGGCCCTGCAGGAGGCCTCTAAAGAATCAAAACCACATTGCAAAGTATGCTTTCCAACTTGTTCAACTGCATGCAATATATCCTGCATTTCCTTGTTTTCTGCACATTCAGAGTTTAAGAACATTTTCTGTTTAAGCAATGCCATGACATGTTGCTGATATTTGAGCATATGAAACTGACAGTTTAAGGCCCTTATAGCCAAATTAGCAGATGTGTAAACCTTTTTTTCCCCATCTATCCAATGCCCTAGAATCCCTGTCAGAAGGGGTAGTGTTTTTTGCAGCGGAAGCCTTAACTCCTTTGGGACCCTAAGAAAATAGTCTCTGGGTCTGCAGCAAGGTTTTTAAAAAGGAATTTATGTGAGTCAGGAACACTGTAATATCTGTCAGGCTTAACAGGAGCTGGAGGTAAGGAGTCAGGGGTAAGGCTAGACTCCGAAAACACATCATCTACAATGTCTAACACAGGAGGGATGGCTAGTGGCTTGTGCTGAGGTAGTAACAGGAAATCCCTGAGCCTCTTTTTAGATTCTGAAAAATCCTGGCTCTCCCAGTGGAAATGCTCCCTCATGGTATGTAAGGTTTCCCCAAAAGAATAGTCCTCAAGAGGAGAAGCTGAAGGAATGGAGTCTTCAGCATCAGAATCCTCATAGGGGGGAAAAGAATATTCCTGATCAGAAGTGGAATCAGAAGAAATGGAAACCTGATCTGAAGATTCATAGCCAGTCTCTTGCCTAGGCCTCTTATCAGGAGGGGGATGGGAACCCCTGATCAAGGTAATCAAGTCTTCGGCCATTTTGAGCATCTGTTTTTTGGGCATAGAAACTTGTCCACGTGGCTCTTGAGTTTGCTTCTTTGTCTTTGAAGGTGCTTTAGTCTTTGCCTTTGAAGTCGGTTTAATGTATAGATGTTTGGGTCTGAATACACCCTCAGAAGCCGGTGCCTGCTTAGCGGCTCCGGACCCATCTGAAGGATTAGTGTCCGAGGCTCCAATACCTCGAGTTTCCAGCAGCATGGCCGACTCCACGTGGGAATCGGTAGTGGCCTGTGACTCTAATGTAGCGGTCGTCAGGGACTGCGAAAGTGCCTAACTGAGAACCGGCGAACCAGCGACTGGCTTAGAAGAAGCTTCATCGTCAGTTTTGGGCCTCGGCTGGATTTCTTTTTCTTTGCGTTTTTTGTAAATTCCGGTAGTTGGATGGCTTTCCGACGACATTTCTGGAAAATTAAATCTGCGTCCAAAGTAGTTTAAAGCAAAATCATACCGATGATTAATAGTGCATTGGTTAAATCAAGCACAAAACTGACAACCCAGAAAGTTATGATCAGGGCCTGGGCAAGGAATACAGTAAGAATGAAAATCCTTATGAGGTATTTGTTTCCCACAAGAAATACAATTATTAACTTTTTCTGACATTGGTTCTGGAGCAAGAAAAAAGTTTCCCCAATGGAGTACTTAGCTTTATAGAAGACTCTGGATCTGAAATTCGAACTTGAAAATCTCAGGAGTCGGCCAACTGGCACTTGCGAACTGCTTCTGCTTCGGGCACCACGTGGCAAGAAAGACTAAATAAAATGGTGTCGGCTGCTTCTTTTATACCCCTGATGACCTGACGTCAGGGAAGGGGTGACGACAGCCAACGCAGGATCCAAGACTTTGGAATTCAGGCCGAGTGAGAGCAACTTGCCAGCAGGATTACCCAAATGTAATGACTGCAACAGTGAAACACGGAGAACATCCAGTGACAAGTGGAGTACCACAGGGTTCAATCCTGGGACCTCTCCTGTTTGGTATCTACTTCTCTAAAATACAGGCTAACAAAGAAGGCCTCTGTCTAATGAAGTTCACAGATGACTGCAAATTAGGAGCCATAGTCGAGTCTCCAAATGATGTGGACATCCTACAGACGGGCCTCACTGAGACAGATGCCTGGTGTCAGAGACATGGCCTCAAGCTCAATGCCAAAAAGTGCATTCTCATCCCCTTTGGTAAAAACTCTGTACCCATGAGCCACCACATAAACGTTAGTCTACTTAACGCCGGATGTGTGATAAGAGACCTTGGGACCCAGGTGGACAGTAGTCTCTCCTTTGATAATCACATCACCACAGTAGTCAGGATATCCTTCTATGTGGCACACCTCATCACAAAAGGGTTCTCATCCAGGAAAAAAGAGATCACTGTTCTCCTCTACTTGGCACTCATTAGACCAATTATAGAGTACAATGCCCCTTTTGGAATGTACCTCACAAGACATCTGCAGCAGCTGGAAAAGGCACAGAAGTACCTCACAAAGAGGATTACTGACCTCAAACAGATGCCCTACACTGACCGTCTCAAAAAACTCCAGCTTTACTCTGTATCATATCGCCTACTCCAAGGTGATCTCCGCCTAACATATAAAACTATGTTAAACTCAGAGCTGTTGGACATGCTACACCTAAAGAAATCCCAATCCCTCTGAGTTACATGCTCTAGGGACCTAAACCTTGTCACTACAATATCAGGACATACTGGAGGGATAGATTCCTGTCCCAGAGACTGACTTCCCATACTCTGGAACAAGCTACCCATCTATGTCAAGCAAAGTTCCTCATTAGCACTCTTCAAGAAAAATCTTGATGAGTGGATGGGAAATAGGAAATACACCCAGCGGATCACTTCTGTGGCTCTGCTCAACAGGGGCACAGGAAATTAACTTTCTTGGGTGGTGTAAGCCAGAGAATGTTGTTGGCTAGGCTTACTTAGGCCTTGGACAGATAGCCTATTACCTACCTATGAACCTATGTGTATCCCCATCAATCACAAAGAGAACTTAAAATCAAAGACATCTTCTATGTGCTTCAAGAAAGCATCATAGTTAGGCACATAAACACAAATTGGATCTCAGGATCATAACTGAAGAAGAAGGATTACATGAGCTCCCCCCCCCCTTTCCTTGCTGCATCCTCTAAGTTCACTCAATTAATCACTGCACCTACCTAATTTAATAAGGCTTATGGGACAGGGACAACCCTTGACTGGATCTTATCTACAAATCCTGACAACATAGTTCAAACTTGTATCTTACCAGATTCCTTGAGAGACCACCCACTCACAGCTAAATTCTACAAAGACACAAACCTACTGTACACAAACGTCATGAATTTCTGTAAATACAACAGACCTTTTTAATGACGCCCTTAGGCTCTGTATCTTGAACATCTTAAAACTGTTACCTCTAGACAAAACTAAGCAGCGCTTCAGTAGCTCCTTTAACATAATTAATTAATATGCCTGACACTGAAGGAAACAAATCAGATCTAAGTCTGCACCTTGGCTGTTACTCACCACAAAATAATAATGAGGATAGGAGACAAGGCTGGAATGTCTGGTGGGCCAACAAAATACCAGCAGATATTTGCCAATAAAACAGCATACTCACCAACTCCTCCCCCAGACTTGTAATTTGTCATCTCTCAACACTTTAAACCAGCCAAACTTAGTCTGTTTAACCCCCAGTGCACCAAAATGTCCTTCTTTAGCAACTTCATCAAATCTGCAGCCTCTCCATCAAACTCTAACATCACTTCCAACTACCCAACACATAATCACCAATATCCAAGTCCAAATCCTTTATTCTACTGGCCATACTCTGCCCTAAGATGAAACAATAAATCCCCTGAATCCCACTACACTAGCTCCTGACAATTTTCCTTCTGAAGACTTCACTCTAGCTGTTAATGCTATAGCATACCCAGTCTCCAATCGTATCACTAGATCAATATAAGAATCCCACTTCACTCATTCCTGGAAACAATCCTAAATTCTGCCCCTCAGTTTTAGACCCACTGTCATAATTAAATAGATTCACAGGTAAGTACTAGGCTCGCTGCCCTTTTGGGCCATCTTAAGCCTACCCAATTCCTCTTTTGTGCTCAAAATAACTCATTTCATTTGGTTATAAACTGGCCTTGTTCATCCCATGGTTGATAATTTTATATTATCCCTAATGAGAATAACTGGGATCATACCATAAATAATCTGAGGAGACCCATGCAAGGGATAAAGCATCTAGGACCTGCATCTGTCCAATAGTAGCACAGGGAGTAGTCCTGGGGTAAATGTTCCATTTCCCATCCATAGATGTAAGTTGCGCTTGAAAATGGACAGGGATGTACTTTGTTTTATGTGGGTGGAGAGTCTGTTTCATAGCAGCAGTATCCTCTGCAAAATATGCCTGTCCCTCCAAACCATTCTTTCAATGTTGCAGAAGAGGTTTACATCTCTATAGTATTCTTGATGCCATTCGACTTGCTGATGTGCAGTAAATTCATCAGTAATGGGTCACCTTTAATGTGACCTATAACCTGTACAATTCAATTGAAAAACAAACAAATCTGTTAGGGGAAAAATATAAAACATAAAAAACGTACAATAAGCTGGTTGCATACGTTTGCACACCGTTAAACTAATAATTTGTTGAAGCACCTTTTGATTTAATTACAGCATTCAGTCTTCTTGGGTAGGAGTCTATCAGCATGGCACATCTTGACTTGGCAATATTTGACCACTCTTCCTTGCAAAAGCGCTCAAAATCTGTCAGATTGCAAGGGCATATCTTGTGCACAGCCCTGTTCAAGTCAACCCACAGATTTTCTATTGGATTTAGGTCTGGGGTCTGGCTGGGCCATTCCAAAACTTTAATTTTCTTCTGGTGAAGCCATTCATTTGTTGATTTGGATGTATACTTGGGGTCATTGTCATGTTGAAAGGTGAAATTCCTCTTCATCTTCATCTTTCTAGCAAACACCTTAAGGTTTTGTGCCAAAAGTGACTGGTATATGGAACTGTTCATAATTCCCTCCACACTGACTAAAGCCCCATTTACAACCAAAGAAAAGCAACCCCAAAGCATGATACTGCCCCCACCATGCTTCACCGTGGGGATGGTGTTCTTTTGGTGACGCAAAGTGTTGTTTTTGTGCCAAATGTACCTACTGGAATTGTGGCCAAAAAGTTCAACCTTGGTCTCATCAGACTATAACATACTTTCCCACATGCTTTTGGGAGACTTGATGTATTGTTTTGCAAATTTTAGCTGGGTCTGGATGTTTTAATGTGTAAGAAAAGGCTTCCATCTTGTAATCTTCCCCCATAGCCCCTACATATGGAGAATACGGGAGATTGTTGTCACATGTAGTACACAACTAGTACTTGCCAGAAATTCCTGCAGCTCCTTCAGTGTTGCTGTAGGTCTCGTGGCAGCCTCCCTGACCAGATTTCATCTTGTTTTTTCATCAGTTTTGGCAGGATATCCAGTTCTTTGCAACGTCACTGCTGTCCCATATTTTCTCCACTTTTGATGGCTGTCTTCACTGTGTTCCATGGTATATCCATTGCCATGGAAATTGTTGCTGTACCCTTCTCCTGATGGATACCTTTCAACAATGAGATCCCTTTGATGCTTTGTAAGCTCTCTGAGAACTATGGCTTTTGCTGTAGCAGGCAACAGAGTAAATGTCAGGAAAATCCTACTAAGACAGCTGAACTTTATTTGGGGTTAATCAAAGTCTCTTTAATTGATGGCAGGTGTGTACCCAAGAAGACTGAATATTGTAATTAAATCAACAGGTGCTTCAACAAAGTAGTAGCTTAAGGGTGTGCACACTTATGCAGCCAGCTTATTGTATGTTATTTTTTTTTTTTATATTTTTTACCCTAACAGATTTGTTTGTTTTTTCAGTTGAATTGTACAGGTTATAGGTCACATTAAAGGTGTTTGAAATAATTTATTGTGGTCTCATTTTTTATATCACAAAAAACTGGTATTTTAACAGGGGTGTGTAAACTTTTTATATCCATTGTAGATAGTAATCTAGCCTTTGATCATCACATGTCTACAGTGGTGAGGAAATCATTCTATGTTGCGCAACTTATAAACAAGGGTAAGGCATCTAAGTCCAAGGAAGTCATTGTTCCACTGTATTCAGCATTCATCAGACCTATCACTGAGTACATTGTCCCTTTTGGTATGTACCTAACACCTAACAATAACTGGAATGTCCATAAAGGTTCCTACGCAGAGTGCCTCAAGGCCCTATCCCTGTATTCAGTCTCCTACAGGCTTTTGAGGGGAGATCTATACCTGACATAGAGGGTATTGTCAGATCCCACTCTGATGGACCTCCTGCATATCCACAAAACAAAAAGCACCAGAATTACCCATTCTAAAGACTTAAACCTTGCCTGTAATATAAATAGGACCTGCTGGAGAGATAAGTATGTATCCCAGAGACTACACCGTCTACGGAACAGGCACCCCATCCATGTGAAGCAGAGTTCCTCCCTAACCCAATTCAAGTTTAATTGGACAATTGGATGGGAAAACGGAAATTCATCCCTGGTTTGGCACCTATGTCTCTAATGAATACGGGTAACCTGTAAATGGTTTATCTTCCAGGCCCATGCTTACACTTATCAAGGGTATCAGAACTTGTCAGAGATTTGGGATATATGGCTAGGCTTAAAAAGGCCCTTGTGATTGTTAGCCTAATAAACACCTATGAACTCACACCTAGGCCACCTCACTAAACTCGTTTAACTCATAGCTATCTAAAAGGTCACATATGATAAATAGCTACAAGTTATGTACTCCTTTCTTCCTATTCTAGGAGGTGTACTTCATGGTTCCACCCTTGGTCCCCCATTATTCAGTATTTCCATTAATGACCTTACATCATACTCTGGAAACTCCCTCATTTAATATGATGATGACTCAACCATCATTTGCAGTGTTAAAATAATAGATTAACTGCAATCCTTCACCAAATACCCCTTTACAGCAATTAAAACCTGACTCGAAGAATAAAGAAGTTATGTACTCACCATAACATTCCATCTGAGTTGTTGCTTTTCATTTGTCTTCAACCTGTGGGACACAGACCTGGAACGGATCCAACTTGGTTGCATTTTTCCAGCATCGGATCTGAGCTCCAAGCTCCTGCCCTCCCCATAATCCTGTTTCCTTCTTCCCTTCAGATCGAGTTTGCTGCCCACCATAGCATCCCAACCTGACTCACTGCCTTACCCCTTGGTACAAGAACCCAGACGGTATCATAAGTAATATAACCCAAAGAAAGGGCTATGTCTTTTCCAGCCAGACCACCATACAACCCACGCAAGGCAGGGGAAATGAGGGAGAGAGGGAGGGATGGCTGAAGACAAATGAAAAGCAACAACTCATATGGAACATTATGGTAAGTACATAACTTCTTTATCTGAAGTTGTTTTCATTTGCTCTTCAACCTGTGGGGCAGAGTCCCCATCTACTAAAACCCTGGGCGGCCTTCATGGAAGGATATTCTGTAACACGGTGGAGTCAAAGGAAGCCCTTCTTCTGGAGAGAAGATCCAATTTGTAATGGGAAATGAACATATGTGAAGATGCTCAGGTAGCCGCAGAGCAAATGTTATCCAAAGGAAACTCTGGACCAAAAGGCGGCTAAAGTAGCCATAGACCTAGTAGAATGTGCCTTAATTTGACCTAGTGGAGATAATCCTTTGGTTGAAGATGCCAAGAGTATACAGTGAGAGATCCAATGAGCAATGGTGACCTTGGATACAGGTTTCCCTAAAAAGGGCTTAGAGTAGGAAACGAATAGTTGATCGGACTTGCAAAAGGCCTTTGTTCTGTGTAAGTAAAAATGTAATTGTCTATGAACATCCAGCAGGTGCAACTTATACTCTCCCTTATTCTGAAAGTTCAGAAAGAAGACAGGGGGACTGATAACCTGATTAATGTTTGATTCTGAGGCCACTTTCGGCAGAACGGAAGGATTAGTGTGCAAAGATACCCTGTCTTTATGGAAGATCGTGTAAGGAGGCTTAATCAATAAGGCCTGAAGCTCCGACACTCTTGGCTGAAGTAATGGCAATCAGGAAGGCTGTCTTCCAAGACAGGAACTGCCGATCCGCTGAACCAGCAGGTTCAAAGGATGAAGAAACCAAGGCTTGAAGACTAAAGTAAAGTCCCAAGGAGGCATAGGGTCCTTGATCGGGGGCCTAAGAAGAAAAGTACCCTTCCAAAAAACTTTACAGAGCTTAGAAGAGGCCAGAGAAGCAGAATTATCCACTATGTCAAAGTTAGAAATAGCTGCCAGCTGGAATTTAACTGTAGAAAAGCTGGCACCCTGTTTAAAAATACCTGCCAGAAACACTAAGATAACAGGAAATGGGGAAGTGAAGGGATCCAGATCACGTTGAGACGCCCAAATCAAGAAAGGTTTCCACTTATTCGACTAAACCTTCCCTGTGGAAGACTTATGAGCTGCTACAGCCCAGGAGTCCTAACCATCATGGGAACTGCAGCAGCCAAGCGGTGAACTTCAGACTGGCCAAATCTGGATGTGGAATCCCTGAGGGATGAGAAATGAGATCCGGAACCAGATCCAACTTCCAGGGAGGACACACTATATGAGACCACAGAGAAGCGAACCATACTTGGTGAGGCCAGAAGGGGGCAGTGAGGATGACTGAGATCCCCAGCTGTTGCACTTTCTGAATGAGCTTTGAGATCAGGGGAAGTGGAGGATAACTATAGAGAAGATCGGAGGGTCAAGCATGAACCAGAGAGTCTCTGGGGGACTCCCCTGGAGGGGGTTTTGGAGCAAAGAACTCATTGCACTTTGCAGTGGAAGGAGAGGTAAAGAGATTGCAGCAAGGCTGACCCCACTTTACACTACTGAAGGATTCAGAAAACATTCATAAGGCATCAGGATTGACCTGCTGAGCCTGTCCACTAGACTGTTGGACCTCCCGGGAATGTGCATTGCCACCAGAAAAAGGCCGCTGGAGATCGCCTAATCCCACAGTCTCATGGCCTCGCGGCAAAGGAAATAAGACATGGCCCCCCCTGTTTGTTGATGTACCAGACTACTGACATATTGCCTGTCTGGATGCCAATCATTCCTAGAGGAAGATGGGCATGAAGAGCTTGCAACGCCAATAGCACTGCCCTCATCTCCAGAATGTTGATATGCAACTGGTTCTCCAGGGAAGACCATGTGCTTTGAACTGTCCTTCCCAAGCAATGTCTCCCCACCTGAGTAGGGAGGCATCTGAGGTCACTGTGGTCAGAGGGGAGGGAAGAATAAACAGGCGACTGCGAAGAACGTCTAGAGACTGAATCGACCATAGAAGAGAATCCCTGCAGGCCCGCAATAGATGAAAAGGATGGGACAATGGTAGATCTACAAATCACCATTGGACTGCTAGAGTCCACTGGAACACCCGCATGTGTAACCGAGCTGTGGGTATGAGGGTGATCATGGACATCATGGACCACAATGCCCTTAAGACAAATTCCACTGGGGGAGATTGAACTTGAAAAATGCATAAGACATGATGTTTGAGAAAAGGAAGTCTGTCAGGTGTCAGGGATACCTTGGTCTGAATGGTATCTAACTGGGCTCCAATGAAATCCAGAACTTGAACTGGTTCATACAAGGATTTGTTCAGATTTATGGTGATGTCCAACTGGTGGGCAGTCTGGATAAGGAAATCCGTGGCTTGGCAGAGTCGATGCCTGCAGGGAACATGAAAGGAGCCAGTCGTCCAGATAGGGGAAGACCTGGAAGACCTGCAGCCACAGGTGAACCGTTACCACCACTATCACTTTGGTGAACACCCTGGGGCTGTGGTGAGACCAAAGGGTAGCACTCTGAACTGGTAACAATTGGTCCCCAGCCGAAAGCGGAGGAACCTCCAAGAGCATCTGACCATTTTGATGTGATAGTATGCGTCTTGAAGGTCTACTGAGCACATCCAGTTCTCCTGTAGGAAGGGCAGGATGGATTGGAGTGTGACCATCTGGAATTTTGTTTTGGCAACAGACAGGTTCAGGGTAGAGAGATCCAGAATTGGTCGCAAGTCCTCTGTCTTCTTTGGCACTAAAAGAAACCTGGCAAAAATACCTAATTCGGACTGGTCTGGGGGGGATGGGCTGAATGACTCATTTTTCAAGCAGCTTGGAAATTTCCAGTGCTGCATCCTCCCTTTGTGCTGGTGAAATGTCTGGGAGGTGTTTGAGAGAAGTGGACTGAATATCCTCTGGTTATGATTCACAACACCTAACGATCTTCTGTTATAGACTCCCAAGCTGTTAGGTGAAGCAAGATTTGACCCTCAACTGCCTCCAGAGTCGAGCAGTCAGGCAACCCTTCAGGGTTGCTGCATGGGCCTGTCTGGGAAAGAATCCTGAGACCCTTGGTTCCTCGGACCACCTCTGCTGTGAGGGTGGTGTCTGTGAAATCCCCCTCTGCCCCTGGGGAAGAAGAGTCCTGAACATCCTGGGAATACTCCTGAAACTTCCGGAACCACATCTTCTTTGCCCCTTGTAGATTCCTGGAAAAAAGTCCACTGAGGAGTTGAGAAGCGGATTCCGATGGCAGACAAGTTCTTCCCATCCTTCTCGCTCTGGACCAAAGTGTCACGTACAGTCTTTCCAAACAGAGTGGAACCATTGTACAGGGAATTTGTAAAAGCTGCCTTGAAGGGCTCCAAAAAGTTATAAAATCGGATCCAGGTGTGACGTCTGAAGGCAAAGACTGCTCAGGACACTAGCGGTGCCTTCAGTTACGTGAGATAGGAGCCACATAGAGGTATTGGTGGTAGAGGTGGTGAGGGTGGCCATCCAGGAAAAACAATCTTCTAGACCCCGGGGCATATCCAGCGACCTCCATAACCAGGTCATGCTGGAGCCTTATGACATGTGCCATGTAGTTCAGCACATGTACACAGAGTGTTGCTGAAGTGTAAACCCACCTAGACTCTCAGTCTGGAGGATGGACTGTGGAGCTCTCCTGTGCTAGTTCCTTCTTAGTGGCTGCTGCCACCACCATGGCATTAACAGGGAATCCTTTAGACCAATGAGGTTTATCAGAAGGGGTGTTGAGGACCTTGTTGGGACATTTGGGGATGGGCTCTACCGTGTTGGGCTCCTTCCACTTGATACATGTAATAAGTTCCACCAGGGGATCCGTGGGAGGGGACACACAGGATGTAGGGGGTCTTGCGCCAAACGCCACTAGGAATACCGGCTCATCAGGGCTGGGTTTCTGGGCAGACCACCCTACACACTGATGAAGGATCTCCATGATGTCCCCAAATGAGACATCCTCTGGGGGTGATCAAGGGGAACCCTCCCCTTCCTTCAAATCAGTGTCCTTCATGAGGCACTCTGGCAAGGAGTCTAAGTATCTCCTTTTACATGTGCATTTTCGAGGAAACTCATCAGGAGGGGTCTCTGGGGAGAACTCAAAAACATCCAGCTGTTCCTGTGGGGGAACTCCCTGGGGTGGAGAGGTGGCAGGCTGTCCATGAGGGGGCAGGATGGTGGAATCCAGACCAGAGACAGAGGAAGCCAGGATGAACTCTACAGCATGTCAAAGGCAGAAGGTGAACAAACCTCTGAAGTTGGGGCTATGATTGGGTCCATAATCCTCTGGATCAATGGGGGAGCTGGTGCCAAACCTCCAGGTGCCAAAGACTCCAAGTGGAAGGCCCAGCTCCGAAAAACTCAGAGCTGATACCACCCCTTTGGATCTGGCGACAAGACTATGTCTCAGAAAACTGGATGGCTCAGAACACGTCAGAGAGGACCCGCTCAAGGCAATGATTGGCGTCAAGGTATCAGGTACCATCAGCGCTGACCCCTTGGTGCCAAGGGGCCTTGGACCAAAGGGCTCGAAACTGGGAACCAGATCAGAGAAGGAGTTATCGGGATGAAGGCAGACTGCATGCCCACAGCCCCAGAGGGGTAGGGGGCAGGCAAGACTCCCATCTGTATCTGCATGCAGATGAACCTCCACATCATCCTGTCCACCTCGGCTTCAGAGAGGCTGTGGATGGACCTACCGGAAGAGCCCACCGACACCTGCCTGGACAGATGGTGGGGTGAAGCTGACACTGTTGAACAGCTCCAAGACACTTCTGCATCCAGGGAGAACAAAGGGAACGGTGCTGGGGGGGACTTGAGCCAGGACCTGGGGGAGATTTAGCTGGTGGTTCGGCCAAGGATGAGTGGTCGGGGATCCGCTTCTTCGGCCTATCCAGGTGCTTGCACTTCTCTCCATCCCTGATCCTCTTGGTGGGAAGTTAAATTCCAGAGGCCGGGGTGGAGGGGGAAGCAGGTAGCAGCAGAAGAGGAAGCTTGGGCCTCCACAGTAGGAGGTGGAAGGAGGCCCCATAAGTATACGTTTATTCCACCTATTGATCAATGCAAGGGGATTGAACCATGTGCAGATAGAGCAGGAGGAATCGAGGTGCTGGACCCCTAAGCACACCATGGAGAGGGTGCGGCCATCTGCAGGGGAAAGCTTATGGCCACACTCTGTGCACTTCCTAAACCCCAGTTTGGGTGTCTCTGCCATAGCAGGGAAAGGGAAACCCAACAGCAGGCACACACACACATGCCCTAAGGAAAGATAGAGGGAAATGGGAATACGAAAGTTTTTTTTTTTTTTTATAGACTGACATCTGAGCACGAGAAAGGTAGGGGGAGAGAAAAGTAAAAAATAATCTGAAAATCTTACTCACTTACTTGAAAACAGCCTGGAGGAGTAGACCATGATGCCTGCCATGAGTGTGGCAAATGAGATCTGAAGGGAGGAAGTAGACAGGGGCATTATGGGCAGTGGAGGAGCTTGGAGCTCAGATCCAGTGTTGGAGAAATGTGGCCAAGTCGGATCCATCTCTGATCCTTGTCCCACAGGTTGAAGAGCAAATGAAAAAAAACTTCCAATCTTAAGTTGTCCTGAATCCCAAGAAAACTGAAGTAATGCTATTGACTTCAAAATGTAAACTAGATTCCGTACTTCACCATTCAATTCTCAATTTGTACCACCAACTAAACAGTCTCAGATTCACAAGTCATGACAATCTAACATTTGTGTTGCATGTCTAACATGTGGTCAGGAAAACTCATCAAAAACTAGGCACACTCTACAAAGTCAAACCATTCCTAAATGACAACACTCATAAATATACAACAATGGCTTTCATACTGCCTGCATTGTTAAAATCGGCCACGCTTTTAAAACTCAAACAGTGTTTTAATACAATTGCAGAATTTGCAACCAATCTTTCCAATCAAACCCATCACTGCAATGTCATTAGACAGTCAAAGTGGCTGGAATGCTCTAACTTGCTTAAATCCAAGATGGCTGCACCCTGAGCAACAGCTTAATTTCATCCCTCCCATTGTGAAAAAATAAACTGAGAGATAAGGGTCAATAACTCTGCAAGTTTTACTTTTTTCAGTTACTGGCTAGCAAGTACACTTCCTTGATGCCAGCAAAGAAGAAACTCAGGGAGTTTAAAAGAAAATCATCTAGAAAAAGTGACTAGAAAACATTGACTGGGAAGAATCCTGCAGCTGTTCAGCAAAAAGGAGTTCATGCTCCAGCTGTGGTGCAAGACAAAGCGTCCAGTAATTTGGAAGAAAAAGTAAATCAAACGTGCTCAAAGCTGATTAAAATAAATGAAATATTAGAGGAGTATATCAACTCAAATAAAAGGCTGAAACAAATAGAAGTTTTAAACAGCTATTCAGATGAGCTAATAAAAATACAAAAATCAGAAACCAAAATGAAGAAAAGGGTGGCTGAGTATGAGACGCTCAAGAACAGATGCTTCCAAAACTGGTAGAATTAGAGGACAGAGCACGCAGGGAAAACCTGAGATTTTCTGCTGTACCAGAGAAACTAGAAGGAATACACTGTATTCATTTTACGGAGGCACAAATAAGCAATTGGACTGGTATTCCACAGCTGGGTTTATTAACTGAAGGGGTGCATTGTGTGTATGTTCAAAACCTGGCAATAGGTTCATAGGTGTTTACTAGGCTAACAACCACAAGGGCCTTTTTAAGCCTAGCCATGCATTAACCAGCTGTCTTCAGAATATGTTTTTTTTTCCTGCAGGATCAAAGTAATATTTGACATAAAACAGGCAGAGGAGGAAATACCAAAGTCTGTCCAACAAAAAGTGAGACATCAAGCAAAAGGGAAGTCTGCTTTTCATTCTTCTGATAATAAAGCTCAGCTTTGCCAGTGAAGCCTTTTCCAATGACCCAAAGGAAAATGCCTGAAAAACAGAAAAAAGCACAGGAGCTGACTAGAAGGAATACCTTGGACTTGAACTGGAGTCTGTGGTTGGAAAATTGAGATGAATCGGAAAAAGAACAGCAACACTGACATCAGTAAATAAATGTAAGACTATAAAGCATCAACCACATTTGTGAAATGTGGCTTTACAAGAAAAAGTGAAAGGGATGGACTTTTGTTGACTTATATCCCACATCATTTCATTAATGTTTGGAAGGACACTATAAGGAAAGAAAAAACAATTGTAAGTAAAAAAATTTAGCTTTTTATGTTATTACTGTTTGTGATAAAGATACTAAAGTAAACAAATGCCTTTTTTTTCTTCTTTTTTAGTTTTAAGAATACAGGCATCATAAGGTAAAAGGAGAAAAAGTCTGGACAAAAGCATTTTTAAGTTAATACACTGTAATCATGTGTTGTTGGGGTGGGGAGTGGGGTGGGCGTGCACAGATTATAATATATGTACAGATGGGATGTTTTCTCTTACTTTTGCATCTATGAATGTCTTGATTAAGGCCTTTGGCTTAATCTAATAAAATATGTTTGTGTGTAAGCAAGTAAGTAAGAGAACATTGAATGTAATGACAAGTTTTCCTTTAGCAAATAAATGTTCAGTGTGAGCTGAAAAGCCTGTAGCTGAGGTCAGCTGTACCTTTGGACTTACACTTCCATGCAGACAAGCTGGCTATACAGGCAGACAATAAAAGCCAGAGGACATTTTTAAGGCAAAAGTTAATGTTTTCTGAAAGCATATTAGCTGTTTTTTTCACATCTGGGAGGGGAATAAGAGTAAAATAAGAACAGACAGCAATTAGTGTAAGTAGGTGCACAAGCTGTGACATGCATCTTAGCATGGATAACTTTAACTTCAGGTATTACTTATGCATGCACCTGTTGATTTGGGACAACCGTTCCTATTAGGAGGGTTAAACTTCATTATTTGAAGACGTACATAGCTTTGTGTGTTTTAAGTTAATAGGTTATGGAGGTGTGTTTGTTTTTTGTTTAAGAATTTTTTATTACAAAAAGCCCTGTAAAATGTGGCATAGGTTCAAATGGAGATGACAAACATATGTAATATAAAAAATCAAGTTGCCAAATGTTCGTGGGTGCATGTAACACAAAACAGAAATAGACATTCTAAAAAGCTGTCATATATAATGGGTGGGCATATTTACTTCCTATCATAACGGCTATCTATTCATATTAATTTTGAACCTGGATGGCCTCATATGTATAGACAAAAAGGAAAGTTAAACTACGGGCTAATACACTCAAGTGTACTACCTTTTGATAGCATTTAGTCGAAAATCATAGCATTTATTGTGTTTTCTGCTTTTCTGTAAAAAAAACTTGAAAAAAACAAAAAAAATATCCTTGTTTTCCATACTTTCCTAACTAGTGTTCCAGAGACCAGATTTTGCTGATCCCTGGGCTTTGTCTTGGTTCCTGTGTTTCTCCATTTTCCTTGTTTGGTCAGGGGGAAGTTTCTTTACTCACCAGTGAGAGTGTGGAGTACTGAGCTGCCTGTTTGTTCTTAGAGGAGTGGTTTAAGGCAGTAACTTGTAGTCTATTGGCCATTTTGGGTCATTTCCTGTCTTTTCCAGCTCCCTGCTATAAAGCACGTTTTGGCGGGCTTTTCCAGCTATTGAGAACTCAGCACAGCTCCTCGTGGTGGCCAGCAGTGTTCCTCTAGCAGCAGAGACCAGAAAAGACTACCTTTCCAGATTTTAAGTATTTTTCTTGGCTTTTTTCGACTTTTTGTGCCTTTCGACTACTGTTTCTGCTTGTTTTATCAAAGTCTGCACTGTTTTTACTGTGTTTATAAGCTAAAACTGTTTACTGCACTTGCTAGTTTAAGTTTTGCCTAAAAGTTAAACTACGGGCTAATACACTCAAGTGTACTAGCTTTTGATAGCATTTAGTCAAAAATCATAGCATTTATTGTGTTTTCTGCTTTTCTGTAAAAAAACTTGAAAAAAACAAAAATATATATCCTTGTTTTCCATACTTTCCTAACTAGTGTTCCAGAGACCAGATTTTGCTGATCCCTGGGCTTTGTCTTGGTTCCTGTGTTTCTCCATTTTCCTTGTTTGGTCAGGGGAAGTTTCTTTACTCACCAGTGAGAGTGGGGAGTACTGAGCTGCCTGTTTGTCCTTAGAGGAGTGGTTTAAGGCAGTAACTTGTAGTCTATTGGCCATTTTGGGTCATTTCCTGTCTTTTCCAGCCCCCTGCTGTAAAGCGCGTTTTGGCGGGCTTTTCCAGCTATTGAGAACTCAGCACAGCTCCTCGTGGTGGCCAGCAGTGTTCCTCTAGCAGCAGAGACCAGAAAAGACCACCTTTCCAGATTTTAAGTATTTTTCTTGGCTTTTTTCGACTTTTTGTGCCTTTCGACTACTGTTTCTGCTTGTTTTATCAAAGTTTGCACTGTTTTTACTGTGTTTATAAGCTAAAACTGTTTACTGCACTTGCTAGTTTAAGTTTTGCCTAAAAGTTAAACTACGGGCTAATACATTCAAGTGTACTAGCTTTTGATAGCATTTAGTCGAAAATCATAGCATTTATTGTGTTTTCTGCTTTTCTGTAAAAAAAACTTGAAAAAAAACAAAAAAAAAATATCCTTGTTTTCCATACTTTCCAAGCTAGTGTTCCAGAGACCAGATTTTGCTGATCCCTGGGCTTTGTCTTGGTTCCTGTGTTTCTCCATTTTCCTTGTTTGGTCAGGGGGAAGTTTCTTTACTCACCAGTGAGAGTGGGGAGTACTGAGCTGCCTGTTTGTCCTTAGAGGAGTGGTTTAAGGCAGTAACTTGTAGTCTATTGGCCATTTTGGGTCATTTCCTGTCTTTTCCAGCCCCCTGCTATAAAGTGCATTTTGGCGGGCTTTTCCAGCTATTGAGAACTCAGCACAGCTCCTCGTGGTGGCCAGCAGTGTTCCTCTAGCAGCAGAGACCAGAAAAGACTACCTTTCCAGATTTTAAGTATTTTTCTTGGCTTTTTTCGACTTTTTGTGCCTTTCGACTACTGTTTCTGCTTGTTTTATCAAAGTTTGCACTGTTTTTACTGTGTACTGTTTACTGCACTTGCTAGTTTAAGTTTTGCCTAAAAGTTAAACTACTGGCTAATACACTCAAGTGTACTAGCTTTTGATAGCATTTAGTCGAAAATCATAGCATTTATTGTGTTTTCTGCTTTTCTGTAAAAAAAACTTGAAAAAAACAAAAAAAAATATCCTTGTTTTCCATACTTTCCAAGCTAGTGTTCCAGAGACCAGATTTTGCTGATCCCTGGGCTTTGTCTTGGTTCCTGTGTTTCTCCATTTTCCTTGTTTGGTCAAGGGGAAGTTTCTTTACTCACCAGTGAGAGTGGGGAGTACTGAGCTGCCTGGTTGTCCTTAGAGGAGTGGTTTAATGCAGGAACTTGTAGTTTATTGGCCATTTTGGGTCATTTCCTGTCTTTTCCAGCCCCCTGCTATAAAGCTCGCTTTGGCGGGCTTTTCCAGCTATTGAGAACTCAGCACAGCTCCTCGTGGTGGCCAGCAGTGTTCCTGTAGCAGCAGAGACCAGAAAAGACTACCTTTCCAGATTTTAAGTATTTTTCTTGGCTTTTTCGACTTTTGTGCCTTTCGACTACTGTTTCTGCTTGTTTTATCAAAGTTTGCACTGTTTTTACTGTGTTTATAAGCTAAAACTGTTTACTGCACTTGCTAGTTTAAGTTTTGCCTAAAAGTTAAACTACAGGCTAATACACTCAAGTGTACTAGCTTTTGATAGCATTTAGTCGAAAATCATAGCATTTATTGTGTTTTCTGCTTTTCTGTAAAAAAACTTGAAAAAAACAAAAAAAATATCCTTGTTTTCCATACTTTCCTAGCTAGTGTTCCAGAGACCAGATTTTGCTGATCCCTGGGCTTTGTCTTGGTTCCTGTGTTTCTCCATTTTCCTTGTTTGGTCAGGGGGAAGTTTCTTTACTCACCAGTGAGAGTGGGGAGTACTGAGCTGCCTGTTTGTCCTTAGATGAGTGGTTTAAGGCAGTAACTTGTAGTCTATTGGCCATTTTGGGTCATTTCCTGTCTCTTCCAGCCCCCTGCTATAAAGCGCGTTTTGGCGGGCTTTTCCAGCTATTGAGAACTCAGCACAGCTCCTCGTGGTGGCCAGCAGTGTTCCTCTAGCAGCAGAGACCAGAAAAGACTACCTTTCCAGATTTTAAGTATTTTTCTTGGCTTTTTCGACTTTTTGTGCCTTTCGACTACTGTTTCTGCTTGTTTTATCAAAGTTTGCACTGTTTTTACTGTGTTTATAAGCTAAAAATGTTTACTGCACTCGCTACTTTAAGTTTTGACTAAAAGTTAAACTACAGGCTAATACACTCAAGTGTACTAGCTTTTGATAGCATTTAGTCGAAAATCATAGCATTTATTGTGTTTTCTGCTTTTCTGTAAAAAAAACTTGAAAAAAACAAAAAAAAAATATCCTTGTTTTCCATACTTTCCTAACTAGTGTTCCAGAGACCAGATTTTGCTGATCCCTGGGCTTTGTCTTGGTTCCTGTGTTTCTCCATTTTCCTTGTTTGGTCAGGGGGAAGTTTCTTTACTCACCAGTGAGAGTGGGAGTACTGAGCTGCCTGTTTGTCCTTAGAGGAGTGGTTTAAGGCAGTAACTTGTAGTCTATTGCCCATTTTGGGTCATTTCCTGTCTTTTCCAGCCCCTGCTATAAAGCGCGTTTTGGCGGGCTTTTCCAGCTATTGAGAACTCAGCACAGCTCCTCGTGGTGGCCAGCAGTGTTCCTCTAGCAGCAGAGACCAGAAAAGACTACCTTTCCAGATTTTAAGTATTTTTCTTGGCTTTTTCGACTTTTTGTGCCTTTCGACTACTGTTTCTGCTTGTTTTATCAAAGTTTGCACTGTTTTTACTGTGTTTATAAGCTAAAAATGTTTACTGCACTCGCTAGTTTAAGTTTTGACTAAAAGTTAAACTACAGGCTAATACACTCAAGTGTACTAGCTTTTGATAGTATTTAGTCGAAAATCATAGCATTTATTGTGTTTTCTGCTTTTCTGTAAAAAAACTTGAAAAAAACAAAAAAATATCCTTGTTTTCCATACTTTCCTAACTAGTGTTCCAGAGACCAGATTTTGCTGATCCCTGGGCTTTGTCTTGGTTCCTGTGTTTCTCCATTTTCCTTGTTTGGTCAGGGGGAAGTTTCTTTACTCACCAGTGAGAGTGGGGAGTACTGAGCTGCCTGTTTGTCCTTAGAGGAGTGGTTTAAGGCAGTAACTTGTAGTCTATTGGCCATTTTGGGTCATTTCCTGTCTTTTCCAGCCCCCTGCTATAAAGCGCGTTTTGGCGGGCTTTTCCAGCTATTGAGAACTCAGCACAGCTCCTCGTGGTGGCCAGCAGTGTTCCTCTAGCAGCAGAGACCAGAAAAGACTACCTTTCCAGATTTTAAGTATTTTTCTTGGCTTTTTCGACTTTTTGTGCCTTTCGACTACTGTTTCTGCTTGTTTTATCAAAGTTTGCACTGTTTTACTGTGTTTATAAGCTAAAACTGTTTACTGCACTTGCTAGTTTAAGTTTTGCCTAAAAGTTAAACTACAGGCTAATACACTCAAGTGTACTAGCTTTTGATAGCATTTAGTCGAAAATCATAGCATTTATTGTGTTTTCTGCTTTTCTGTAAAAAAAACTTGAAAAAAAACAAAAAAAAATATCCTTGTTTTCCATACTTTCCTAACTAGTGTTCCAGAGACCAGATTTTGCTGATCCCTGGGCTTTGTCTTGGTTCCTGTGTTTCTCCATTTTCCTTGTTTGGTCAGGTTGAAGTTTCTTTACTCACCAGTGAGAGTGGGGAGTACTGAGCTGCCTGTTTGTCCTTAGAGGAGTGGTTTAAGGCAGTAACTTGTAGTCTATTGGCCATTTTGGGTCATTTCCTGTCTTTTCCAGCCCCCTGCTATAAAGCGCGTTTTGGCGGGCTTTTCCAGCTATTGAGAACTCAGCACAGCTCCTCGTGGTGGCCAGCAGTGTTCCTCTAGCAGCAGAGACCAGAAAAGACTACCTTTCCAGATTTTAAGTATTTTTCTTGGCTTTTTCGACTTTTTGTGCCTTTCGACTACTGTTTCTGCTTGTTTTATCAAAGTTTGCACTGTTTTTACTGTGTTTATAAGCTAAAACTGTTTACTGCACTTGCTAGTTTAAGTTTTGCCTAAAAGTTAAACTACAGGCTAATACACTCAAGTGTACTAGCTTTTGATAGCATTTAGTCGAAAATCATAGCATTTATTGTGTTTTCTGCTTTTCTGTAAAAAAACTTGAAAAAAAACAAAAAAAAATATCCTTGTTTTCCATACTTTCCTAACTAGTGTTCCAGAGACCAGATTTTGCTGATCCCTGGGCTTTGTCTTGGTTCCTGTGTTTCTCCATTTTCCTTGTTTGGTCAGGGGGAAGTTTCTTTACTCACCAGTGAGAGTGGGAGTACTGAGCTGCCTGTTTGTCCTTAGAGGAGTGGTTTAAGGCAGTAACTTGTAGTCTATTGGCCATTTTGGGTCATTTCCTGTCTTTTCCAGCCCCCTGCTATAAAGCGCGTTTTGGCGGGCTTTTCCAGCTATTGAGAACTCAGCACAGCTCCTCGTGGTGGCCAGCAGTGTTCCTCTAGCAGCAGAGACCAGAAAAGACTACCTTTCCAGATTTTAAGTATTTTTCTTGGCTTTTTCGACTTTTTGTGCCTTTCGACTACTGTTTCTGCTTGTTTTATCAAAGTTTGCACTGTTTTTACTGTGTTTATAAGCTAAAACTGTTTACTGCACTTGCTAGTTTAAGTTTTGCCTAAAAGTTAAACTACAGGCTAATACACTCAAGTGTACTAGCTTTTGATAGCATTTAGTCGAAAATCATAGCATTTATTGTGTTTTCTGCTTTTCTGTAAAAAAACTTGAAAAAAACAAAAAAATATCCTTGTTTTCCATACTTTCCTAACTAGTGTTCCAGAGACCAGATTTTGCTGATCCCTGGGCTTTGTCTTGGTTCCTGTGTTTCTCCATTTTCCTTGTTTGGTCAGGTTGAAGTTTCTTTACTCACCAGTGAGAGTGGGGAGTACTGAGCTGCCTGTTTGTCCTTAGAGGAGTGGTTTAAGGCAGTAACTTGTAGTCTATTGGCCATTTTGGGTCATTTCCTGTCTTTTCCAGCCCCTGCTATAAAGCATTTTGGCGGGCTTTTCCAGCTATTGAGAACTCAGCACAGCTCCTCGTGGTGGCCAGCAGTGTTCCTCTAGCAGCAGAGACCAGAAAAGACTACCTTTCCAGATTTTAAGTATTTTTCTTGGCTTTTTCGACTTTTTTGTGCCTTTCGACTACTGTTTCTGCTTGTTTTATCAAAGTTTGCACTGTTTTTACTGTGTTTATAAGCTAAAACTGTTTACTGCACTTGCTAGTTTAAGTTTTGCCTAAAAGTTAAACTACAGGCTAATACACTCAAGTGTACTAGCTTTTGATAGCATTTAGTCGAAAATCATAGCATTTATTGTGTTTTCTGCTTTTCTGTAAAAAAACTTGAAAAAAACAAAAAAATATCCTTGTTTTCCATACTTTCCTAACTAGTGTTCCAGAGACCAGATTTTGCTGATCCCTGGGCTTTGTCTTGGTTCCTGTGTTTCTCCATTTTCCTTGTTTGGTCAGGGGGAAGTTTCTTTACTCACCAGTGAGTGGGGAGTACTGAGCTGCCTGTTTGTCCTTAGAGGAGTGGTTTAAGGCAGTAACTTGTAGTCTATTGGCCATTTTGGGTCATTTCCTGTCTTTTCCAGCCCCCTGCTATAAAGTGCGTTTGGCGGGCTTTTCCAGCTATTGAGAACTCAGCACAGCTCCTCGTGGTGGCCAGCAGTGTTCCTCTAGCAGCAGAGACCAGAAAAGACTACCTTTCCAGATTTTAAGTATTTTTCTTGGCTTTTTCGACTTTTTTGCCTTTCGACTACTGTTTCTGCTTGTTTTATCAAAGTTTGCACTGTTTTTACTGTGTTTATAAGCTAAAACTGTTTACTGCACTTGCTAGTTTAAGTTTTGCCTAAAAGTTAAACTACAGGCTAATACACTCAAGTGTACTAGCTTTTGATAGCATTTAGTCGAAAATCATAGCATTTATTGTGTTTTCTGCTTTTCTGTAAAAACTTGAAAAACAAAAAAATATCCTTGTTTTCCATACTTTCCTAACTAGTGTTCCAGAGACCAGATTTTGCTGATCCCTGGGCTTTGTCTTGGTTCCTGTGTTTCTCCATTTTCCTTGTTTGGTCACGGAAGTTTCTTTACTCACCAGTGAGTGGGGAGTACTGAGCTGCCTGTTTGTCCTTAGAGGAGTGGTTTAAGGCAGTAACTTGTAGTCTATTGGCCATTTTGGGTCATTTCCTGTCTTTTCCAGCCCCTGCTATAAAGCGCGTTTTGGCGGGCTTTTCCAGCTATTGAGAACTCAGCACAGCTCCTCGTGGTGGCCAGCAGTGTTCCTCTAGCAGCAGAGACCAGAAAAGACTACCTTTCCAGATTTTAAGTATTTTTCTTGGCTTTTTTCGACTTTTTGTGCCTTTCGACTACTGTTTCTGCTTGTTTTATCAAAGTTTGCACTGTTTTTACTGTGTTTATAAGCTAAAACTGTTTACTGCACTTGCTAGTTTAAGTTTTGCCTAAAAGTTAAACTACAGGCTAATACACTCAAGTGTACTAGCTTTTGATAGCATTTAGTCGAAAATCATAGCATTTATTGTGTTTTCTGCTTTTCTGTAAAAAAAAAACAAAAAAAATATCCTTGTTTTCCATACTTTCCTAACTAGTGTTCCAGAGACCAGATTTTGCTGATCCCTGGGCTTTGTCTTGGTTCCTGTGTTTCTCCATTTTCCTTGTTTGGTCAGGGGGAAGTTTCTTTACTCACCAGTGAGAGTGGGGAGTACTGAGCTGCCTGTTTGTCCTTAGAGGAGTGGTTTAAGGCAGTAACTTGTAGTCTATTGGCCATTTTGGGTCATTTCCTGTCTTTTCCAGCCCCCTGCTATAAAGCGCATTTTGGCGGGCTTTTCCAGCTATTGAGAACTCAGCACAGCTCCTCGTGGTGGCCAGCAGTGTTCCTCTAGCAGCAGAGACCAGAAAAGACTACCTTTCCAGATTTTAAGTATTTTTCTTGGCTTTTTTTGACTTTTTGTGCCTTTCGACTACTGTTTCTGCTTGTTTTATCAAAGTTTGCACTGTTTTTACTGTGTTTATAAGCTAAAACTGTTTACTGCACTTGCTAGTTTAAGTTTTGCCTAAAAGTTAAACTACAGGCTAATACACTCAAGTGTACTAGCTTTTGATAGCATTTAGTCGAAAATCATAGCATTTATTGTGTTTTCTGCTTTTCTGTAAAAAAACTTGAAAAAAAAAAAAAATATCCTTGTTTTCCATACTTTCCTAACTAGTGTTCCAGAGACCAGATTTTGCTGATCCCTGGGCTTTGTCTTGGTTCCTGTGTTTCTCCATTTTCCTTGTTTGGTCAGGGGGAAGTTTCTTTACTCACCAGTGAGAGTGGGGAGTACTGAGCTGCCTGTTTGTCCTTAGAGGAGTGGTTTAAGGCAGTAACTTGTAGTCTATTGGCCATTTTGGGTCATTTCCTGTCTTTTCCAGCCCCCTGCTATAAAGCGCGTTTTGGCGGCTTTTCCAGCTATTGAGAACTCAGCACAGCTCCTCGTGGTGGCCAGCAGTGTTCCTCTAGCAGCAGAGACCAGAAAAGACTACCTTTCCAGATTTTAAGTATTTTTCTTGGCTTTTTTTGACTTTTTGTGCCTTTCGACTACTGTTTCTGCTTGTTTTATCAAAGTTTGCACTGTTTTTACTGTGTTTATAAGCTAAAACTGTTTACTGCACTTGCTAGTTTAAGTTTTGCCTAAAAGTTAAACTACAGGCTAATACACTCAAGTGTACTAGCTTTTGATAGCATTTAGTCGAAAATCATAGCATTTATTGTGTTTTCTGCTTTTCTGTAAAAAAACTTGAAAAAAAAAAAAAATATCCTTGTTTTCCATACTTTCCTAACTAGTGTTCCAGAGACCAGATTTTGCTGATCCCTGGGCTTTGTCTTGGTTCCTGTGTTTCTCCATTTTCCTTGTTTGGTCAGGGGGAAGTTTCTTTACTCACCAGTGAGAGTGGGGAGTACTGAGCTGCCTGTTTGTCCTTAGAGGAGTGGTTTAAGGCAGTAACTTGTAGTCTATTGGCCATTTTGGGTCATTTCCTGTCTTTTCCACCCCCTGCTATAAAGCGCGTTTTGGCGGGCTTTTCCAGCTATTGAGAACTCAGCACAGCTCCTCGTGGTGGCCAGCAGTGTTCCTCTAGCAGCAGAGACCAGAAAAGACTACCTTTCCAGATTTTAAGTATTTTTCTTGGCTTTTTCGACTTTTTGTGCCTTTCGACTACTGTTTCTGCTTGTTTTATCAAAGTTTGCACTGTTTTTACTGTGTTTATAAGCTAAAACTGTTTACTGCACTTGCTAGTTTAAGTTTTGCCTAAAAGTTAAACTACAGGCTAATACACTCAAGTGTACTAGCTTTTGATAGCATTTAGTCGAAAATCATAGCATTTATTGTGTTTTCTGCTTTTCTGTAAAAAAACAAAAAAAAATATCCTTGTTTTCCATACTTTCCTAACTAGTGTTCCAGAGACCAGATTTTGCTGATCCCTGGGCTTTGTCTTGGTTCCTGTGTTTCTCCATTTTCCTTGTTTGGTCAGGGGAAGTTTCTTTACTCACCAGTGAGAGTGGGGAGTACTGAGCTGCCTGTTTGTCCTTAGAGGAGTGGTTTAAGGCAGTAACTTGTAGTCTATTGGCCATTTTGGGTCATTTCCTGTCTTTTCCAGCCCCTGCTATAAAGTGGTTTTGGCGGGCTTTTCCAGCTATTGAGAACTCAGCACAGCTCCTCGTGGTGGCCAGCAGTGTTCCTCTAGCAGCAGAGACCAGAAAAGACTACCTTTCCAGATTTTAAGTATTTTTCTTGGCTTTTTCGACTTTTTGTGCCTTTCGACTACTGTTTCTGCTTGTTTTATCAAAGTTTGCACTGTTTTTACTGTGTTTATAAGCTAAAACTGTTTACTGCACTTGCTAGTTTAAGTTTTGCCTAAAAGTTAAACTACAGGCTAATACACTCAAGTGTACTAGCTTTTGATAGCATTTAGTCGAAAATCATAGCATTTATTGTGTTTTCTGCTTTTCTGTAAAAAAAACTTGAAAAAAAAAATATATCCTTGTTTTCCATACTTTCCTAACTAGTGTTCCAGAGACCAGATTTTGCTGATCCCTGGGCTTTGTCTTGGTTCCTGTGTTTCTCCATTTTCCTTGTTTGGTCAGGTTGAAGTTTCTTTACTCACCAGTGAGAGTGGGAGTACTGAGCTGCCTGTTTGTCCTTAGAGGAGTGGTTTAAGGCAGTAACTTGTAGTCTATTGGCCATTTTGGGTCATTTCCTGTCTTTTCCAGCCCCTGCTATAAAGCGCATTTTGGCGGGCTTTTCCAGCTATTGAGAACTCAGCACAGCTCCTCGTGGTGGCCAGCAGTGTTCCTCTAGCAGCAGAGACCAGAAAAGACTACCTTTCCAGATTTTAAGTATTTTTCTTGGCTTTTTCGACTTTTTGTGCCTTTCGACTACTGTTTCTGCTTGTTTTATCAAAGTTTGCACTGTTTTTACTGTGTTTATAAGCTAAAACTGTTTACTGCACTTGCTAGTTTAAGTTTTGCCTAAAAGTTAAACTACAGGCTAATACACTCAAGTGTACTAGCTTTTGATAGCATTTAGTCGAAAATCATAGCATTTATTGTGTTTTCTGCTTTTCTGTAAAAAAACTTGAAAAAACAAAAAAAATATCCTTGTTTTCCATACTTTCCTAACTAGTGTTCCAGAGACCAGATTTTGCTGATCCCTGGGCTTTGTCTTGGTTCCTGTGTTTCTCCATTTTCCTTGTTTGGTCAGGGGAAGTTTCTTTACTCACCAGTGAGAGTGGGGAGTACTGAGCTGCCTGTTTGTCCTTAGAGGAGTGGTTTAAGGCAGTAACTTGTAGTCTATTGGCCATTTTGGGTCATTTCCTGTCTTTTCCAGCCCCTGCTATAAAGCGCTTTTGGCGGGCTTTTCCAGCTATTGAGAACTCAGCACAGCTCCTCGTGGTGGCCAGCAGTGTTCCTCTAGCAGCAGAGACCAGAAAAGACTACCTTTCCAGATTTTAAGTATTTTTCTTGGCTTTTTCGACTTTTTGTGCCTTTCGACTACTGTTTCTGCTTGTTTTATCAAAGTTTGCACTGTTTTTACTGTGTTTATAAGCTAAAACTGTTTACTGCACTTGCTAGTTTAAGTTTTGCCTAAAAGTTAAACTACAGGCTAATACACTCAAGTGTACTAGCTTTTGATAGCATTTAGTCGAAAATCATAGCATTTATTGTGTTTTCTGCTTTTCTGTAAAAAAACTTAAAAAAACAATAAAAAATCCTTGTTTTCCATACTTTCCTAACTAGTGTTCCAGAGACCAGATTTTGCTGATCCCTGGGCTTTGTCTTGGTTCCTGTGTTTCTCCATTTTCCTTGTTTGGTCAGGGGAAGTTTCTTTACTCACCAGTGAGAGTGGGGAGTACTGAGCTGCCTGTTTGTCCTTAGAGGAGTGGTTTAAGGCAGTAACTTGTAGTCTATTGGCCATTTTGGGTCATTTCCTGTCTTTTCCAGCCCCTGCTATAAAAGCGTTTTGGCGGGCTTTTCCAGCTATTGAGAACTCAGCACAGCTCCTCGTGGTGGCCAGCAGTGTTCCTCTAGCAGCAGAGACCAGAAAGACTACCTTTCCAGATTTTAAGTATTTTTCTTGGCTTTTTTCGACTTTTGTGCCTTTCGACTACTGTTTCTGCTTGTTTTATCAAAGTTTGCACTGTTTTTACTGTGTTTATAAGCTAAAAATGTTTACTGCACTTGCTAGTTTAAGTTTTGACTAAAAGTTAAACTACAGGCTAATACACTCAAGTGTACTAGCTTTTGATAGCATTTAGTCGAAAATCATAGCATTTATTGTGTTTTCTGCTTTTCTGTAAAAAAACTTGAAAAAAACAAAAAAAATATCCTTGTTTTCCATACTTTCCTAACTAGTGTTCCAGAGACCAGATTTTGCTGATCCCTGGGCTTTGTCTTGGTTCCTGTGTTTCTCCATTTTCCTTGTTTGGTCAGGGGGAAGTTTCTTTACTCACCAGTGAGAGTGGGAGTACTGAGCTGCCTGTTTGTCCTTAGAGGAGTGGTTTAAGGCAGTAACTTGTAGTCTATTGCCCATTTTGGGTCATTTCCTGTCTTTTCCAGCCCCCTGCTATAAAGCGTTTTGGCGGGCTTTTCCAGCTATTGAGAACTCAGCACAGCTCCTCGTGGTGGCCAGCAGTGTTCCTCTAGCAGCAGAGACCAGAAAAGACTACCTTTCCAGATTTTAAGTATTTTTCTTGGCTTTTTCGACTTTTTGTGCCTTTCGACTACTGTTTCTGCTTGTTTTATCAAAGTTTGCACTGTTTTTACTGTGTTTATAAGCTAAAACTGTTTACTGCACTTGCTAGTTTAAGTTTTGACTAAAAGTTAAACTACAGGCTAATACACTCAAGTGTACTAGCTTTTGATAGCATTTAGTCGAAAATCATAGCATTTATTGTGTTTTCTGCTTTTCTGTAAAAAAACTTGAAAAAACAAAAAAAATATCCTTGTTTTCCATACTTTCCTAACTAGTGTTCCAGAGACCAGATTTTGCTGATCCCTGGGCTTTGTCTTGGTTCCTGTGTTTCTCCATTTTCCTTGTTTGGTCAGGGGAAGTTTCTTTACTCACCAGTGAGAGTGGGGAGTACTGAGCTGCCTGTTTGTCCTTAGAGGAGTGGTTTAAGGCAGTAACTTGTAGTCTATTGGCCATTTTGGGTCATTTCCTGTCTTTTCCAGCCCCTGCTATAAAGCGCTTAGCTTTTAGCTGCCAATTAGCCTTGATTTAGCCTGAGTTGCCACTGTTGCACACTAGGGCAGCGCCGGTTAAGCAGGTTTAAACTATTCAGGCTACCTAAAGTCCACTCTTCAAATTTTCCCTTAAAACTACCTTCCTTGAACCATACTACTGATCTAATCAGCGTATCCTATAACTAAAAAGATCATCTTGACTTGACTCCAAGTAGACTATTCTCTATCTGTTAAACCTAGCACTTGCTCCTACAGCACTTATTACCTTGATACAGCACTCTTGTCATAGATAGTACCCCAAAAAGGCAAACCCCCATTTCTCGGTCACCCACATTCCCCGGAATCTCTTTTAAAGTTTTTTTGTCCGGAATCTCTTTTAAAGTTTTTTTGTCTATTCCTTCTAGCATGTCGAGGGATCAGTTGCTAGTGTCCTCTCCTGCTCAGCTGGTGAACCTGGGAATATTGAGGCAATGTTACAATTGCCTCATGTACACAGACAACCCTCTCCTCCTCCCACAAAACACAAATACATGCGAGAGATGCAACTATACGGCCAAACTGGAGGCTGAGCTCTCTCAACATAGGACTGGCAAGACCAGTCAGGAGGAGAAGGTTACCACACACACTATAGACCCAGTCTCACATAGTACCATCACAACCTCAAATCATACACATAAACACACAAAGACATACTCGGAGGCTCTGATCAAAAATCTACCAAAACAGCAGAGGCCACCAAAGCAGACACCCAAACAACCACCACCTCAGAACACAACACCTGCAACACATAGACCTCACAGTCAGAGTGTCAAACAGTCACAGCCCTTAAGGCCAAACACAATGCCAGACACACTAGTCATTGGTGACTCCATAGTCAGACACACTGACGTCCCGCTCACCAGACTGAGTAAGGAGAGAGTTACAGTAAGCTACCTGTCGGGCGCTAGAATCTGCCACATAACGCAAGCACTCAAGTCTCTCAACAGCAGGTACAAATACGACTCAGTCATTGTCCACGCTGGTGTAAACGACCTGAGACGTACCTCCTTGGACTACATGAAAAGAGACACTGAGGAGCTCTCTGATTATGTAGCCCAGGCGGGAATGACCCTGACCTTGAGCAGTATCCTACCTTCACCAAGAATGATGCCACAATACAGAGATAAGATGATCAGCTTTAACAATTGGCTTAAACTCTGGTGTCATTCAAAGGGGATCCAATGTCTGTCTGCCTGGGATGACATGCTGGACAAGCCATGCTGCTTCGCAAGGGACGGCTTGCACCTGTCACCCCTGGGATTCCGGATATTGGCAAAGGCTCTTGCCACCCCCATAGTGCCTTTTTTAGGCAAGGCTCAAATTCTAAACCTACCACCCTAGAACACAAAAAGGAAAAAAACTAAGGGTAATGCTGCTCAATGCCAGAAGTCTAAATCTCAAAATGCACGCACTCGAGGCCCTTCTCAGTATGGAGAACATCGATGTCTGTGCTGTGACAGAAACCTGGTTCAAGGCTCCTGAGAGCACCCCAGCACTATCAGGTTTTACCTCATATCATGCGTTCCGGCCCCAAAATCCAGACAATACCAAGAAAGGAGGGGGGTATCCATATTCATCAAGGACACCCACACCTCAAGACTGGTAGCAACGCATGATGCATCGGAGACCATCCAGGTGCAATTAACCATAGGCGACACTGCTCTGCAAATTGTAGCATGTTACAGGCCACCCTCACAAACTCAGGAACCTCACATGGCCTTCCTGAAAACACTGGAGGGGATAAATGTATCACCAAACACCATTATACTAGGTGACTTCAATTACCCTAATATAGACTGGGATCACTACTCAAGCCCAAACACCCTAGCCCAAAAGTTCCTGGAATTCATAAACTCAAATGCCATGGAACAACTAGTCACCATCCCCACAAGAGGAGAAAACATACTTGATCTCATCATCACGAACATGGGAGCACAATGTTCAACACCGGAAGTATACCCCTCACTGGTGAGATCAGATCACAAACTAATCTCGCTGGAGGTCCTCATCCCACCCCACCTGAAATAAAAAGACCACAGTAAAGAACTTCTCGAAGCCGACTTCACACTTCTAAAGACTAGTGTGGTCTCCTTTAAGGCCCCAGAGCCGGAAAACAGTACTCAAGCCGCTGAATCACTTACAAATGCCTTCTACCAGCACCTGCAGGACTGCATGGATAAGGCAATCCCAAGCAAAACAAAGAGTCTTTGTACCAAAGGCAAGCGTCCAGTCTGGTGGACCCCAGCCATAAACAAACTCTACAACAAAAGGAGGAAGCTAATACAAGATAGAGCAAAATCCTTAAAAGGTAAGACACCTTTGATCACTATAAGTAAAAAACTAAGAGCTCTCATAAAATCATCCAAAGCAAATTTTGAGAGAAAAATAGCTAAAGACTCAAAAGACAATCATAAGGCCTTCTTTAGCTATGTTAGAAACCTGGGAGGAAACTCCCAGATATGCTCAGAACTATTTCAAAATGATGTGAAGATTACTGATCCTACAGACATTGCCAACATACTGGCTGACAGGTTCAGTGCAAACTCCCCCCAAAAGGAGAGATATCTATACCAAACGATTGCAGCCCCCATACATCTGTAACGCCCAGGTGAGAAGTGCTCCCTCCAAAGAAGAAAACACAGCATCCATGGGACCTGATGGTGTCCCCGGCTGTGTGCTCCACGAACTCAACGAGGAATTAAACCCACAGCTAGGACAGCTGTTTAATCATAGTCTCACCTCTGGATACATACCCAGGGAGTGGCGCACTGCAACTGTGGTCCCACTTCACAAAGGCGGTGCCTCCACCGACCCTGGAAATTACTGGCCCATTAGCTTGACAAGCCTTATCTGCAAAGCCATGGAGAGGATCATAATGGACCTCATAAATAAAGACATAGGGAATTTGGAGACTTTGGATCCAACCCAGTTTGGCTTTGTCAAAGGCAGATCATGCCTTTTAAACTTGGTTGACTTTTTCGAAACAGTCACCAAAGCCATTGATGAGGGAAAGGCAGTCCATACAGCCTACCTCGATCTGGCAAAGGCCTTCGATACAATACCCCACTCGGGTATCATTGAAAAACTCATCAGCTTAAATGTTAACCCATACATCACAAGATGGGTTGCAAACTGGCTGAGTGACAGAACCCATAGGGTCAGAGTTGCTGGCGCCATGTCAGACTCAAAGCCTGTCACAAGTGGTGTCCCACAGGGCTCAGTCCTGGGCCCACTCTTGTTTGGCATCTACTTTTCAAGTACAATCAAACACAGGAGGGTTATGGCTGACAAAGTTTGCAGATGACTGCAAACTGGGCGCCATAGTCGAAAACACATCTGACACAGATATCCTTCAGAAGGGTCTCACAGAAACGGATAACTGGTGCCAGAGCCATGGCCTAAAGTTAAATGCCAAAAAATGCATAGTCATACCCTTCGGGAAAAACAAGGTTACCCCTAGCTACCATATAGGTGGCAATCCACTGAGCACAGAAGAAGTTATCAGGGACCTGGGGACCCAGGTTGACAGTAGCCTGTCATTCAACACCCATGTAGCTAAAGTAGTTAGGAAGACCTTCTACATTGCCCACCTTATCATGAAGGGATTCACATCTAGATCAAGGGAGGTCATAGTCTCCCTATACTTATCACTCATCAGACCAATGATTGAGTACAATGCCCCATTCGGAATGTATCTGACCCAACACTTGCAGCAGCTGGAGAGGCCACAAAAGTTCCTCACCAAAAGGATAAAGGGTCTCAAAAATCTGTCCTATGCTGCCCGACTGAAAGAACTCCAGCTCTATTCAGTAAACGCTTACTGCTCAGAGGTGACCTTTGCCTGACATACAAGGCCATGTCAAACCCAGATTTGATGAATATGCTTCACCTCAAAAAATCTAGATCCGTCAGAGCCACAAGGGCGGGAGACTTAAACCTTGACACGGCTATTAATAGGACGTGCTGGAGGGATAGATTCATCACCCAAAGACTCCCTATGCTGTGGAACAAAATCCCGGTATATGTGAGGCAGAGCACCTCGCTGGCCTTGTTGAAGAGAAATCTTGACCAATGGATGGGAGATCGCAGATATACCCCAGGGATTACCTCAGTGTCACTGCTGTACAGGGGCACAGCAAAATAATGGGTATAGTTCCCCATACTAAAGGGGTGGCGTAAGCCACAAAACTATGGGCTAGGCTTGTAAATGCCCTCGGGCAGATAGCCTAGTATGAACCTATGAACCTATGAACCTATAAAGAATATTGAATTATATTAAGAAATGCAGAGTACAAATAGCAATGTTACAGGAGATACAGGAGACACATTTGGAAAGAAATGAGCATGTGAATTTGACAAAAGAAAGGATTTTAGGAGTGATATTCAGCAGTGTAGTAGAGAAACAAAGGAAAAGAGAAGTGCTTATACTAATTGCCAGAGGAGCTCCAACAGTCATAGAAGAGGACAAAATGATAATAATGGTAGTAAGTGGCCACTGGCAAGGGAGGAGGATTATGGTGACAAGTATTTAAATTCCACCTAAAACTGCTGTTGTGGAGCTTAACATAATTTTGGGAGAAGTAATCTGCTTGCACTGGGGAATATTACTTATAGGTGGGGACTGGAATCTGATTTGCAACAGTGAGGATTTGTCTTGGGGACCCAGAAAAGAACATATAACAAAAGGGGGCAGATTTCAGAAGAATGTTATGAAGATATTTAGTATAGAAGATATGAATTTAGTAGTAGGAACTTAGCGAAAATGTATATATTATTTCCCAAGGTACAATACGATCATAGGATCATAGGAGGTTACTAGGCTATTGCCCCTGAGGCCCTTATAAGCCTAGCCAAGAATTTAGCCCATGTTCCAACAAGTCAGCACCCTATGCCACTGTCCAGCAGGACACAGGTAGAATCCCAGGGGTGTATTTTTTGTTCCCCTTCCAGGAGTCTCTGGGACACAAATCTGTCCCGCCAACAAGTCCAGTTGATGTCACAGACCAGGTTGAGGTTGCGCTTGCAGATTACTCGAGTGGAGCTTGACTTGTGGATATGCAGCAGTCCCATCATGGCAGGGTCTTAGACTGCTTTGTATACCAGACAGAGGTCACCTCTGAGGAGTCTGTAGGAGACTGAGTAGAGGGACAGGGCTTTTAGCCTATCTGTGTAGGGTAGACATTTGAGTACCTGGATAAAATGAAAGTGCAGTTTAAAAATATGGTAGAAATAAAATAAAAAGAGTTATGGTTAAGAAATAATGGGAATTATATGGGGGGTTAGCACATGTTAAAATATTGCAGAATGCAGGGGGAATCTTACAAAACAAGAAGAGGCACAACTGCAGAGAGCTAAAGAGAAAATAAGGGAGTACCTGGATAATATGCATGAGTTTAGAAAAATTTCTGTTAGGCAACTGGTTTTAATAATAACTCCAAAGTACAATTTTTTTTTAGCACAGTGACCTAGGCAACAGAAGGTAGAAAGAGTTGTTGGCAAACTTAGGGAGCCTATAACAAGAAATATAACCTTAGATCCGGTAGCAGTATTATAGATATTTTGGAAATTTTATGAAAATTTGTACAATGCAGAGACATGGAAATTAAGAAAGAGCATAAATGAAAATATTTAAGTATTCCAAGGTAAGATGTAGATGAGGCTCAACAATTAAAAGTTATGATAGGAGGACAAGAGATAAAAATGATGATGTAAAATCAATCTGCAGGAACGTCTTCAGGAACAGATGATATTTTAGTGGAAGTTTGTAAGCTACGAGGGAGGAAAGTGATAAAGATCTGGAGGGGTTACTGAGCAGCTTTTTAAAGGGAGTAGAAGTACCAACATCCTGGGAGAAAGTTGTGGTGGCTTTGTTACCTAAAGATGACAAACACCCATCAGACCTAGTTTCACATAGGCCCACTTCAATTTTATACTATGGTTATAAAGTAGTTATGTCTAGAATAGCTAAATGAAAGGCAAAGGTGTTGCCAAAATGTGTGTATGTATGTATATATATATATATATATATATATATATATATCGATGTGGTTTTGTGGAGGGGAGGCAAGGAAACATTTGCATGCCAATGCAATAATAACGTTAATTAGAAGGAGATATGAGGGATCAAACACAAAAATTAAAGTGGGATGGTTCCTCTCTGACAAGTTGTGTCTGAACAGAGGAACCAGAAAGGGGTGTCCTCTTTCCCCTTTATTATTTGCTTGACATACAGAGCCACTGACAAACAAAGGAAGAGACTCAGAAATTCAAGGATACAATTGATACAGTAATCAAGAAAAGTTGGCTTTATTTGCAAACAAAATTATTTGGTACCTGATAAAACAAGAAAGGACATCTCAGTATTGTGGCAAATCTTGAGACAGTTTCAAGTCTTTTCAGGATATAACATTGATGAAGATATACAAAGGCAACCGTTTTAAACTATGTACCAACACATTAATTGGTCCTGCAATACTCATATTTATGGTGACATGATAAAATGAAATATTTACGTGTATGGAGTAAAAGGATTCTGTTATGGCAGCTAGGAATACATGGGAAGAGACTAATCAAAATGTAACACAAAAACTGAGAAACTGAATATGGATAGCAAGATACACGCAGTGAAAATGTTTTAGTCCCTTTACTTTTATATACAGGTCTGGTATCTCTTTATCAAGCAGAGGAGAAGCTGTGAACAACAACTAATAAAGAGTTGAAGGAATTTATCTGGGAGGGGGAGAGGGCAACAGTCAAGTGGGATACGATGACCCTTCTACCAGAATAAGGTGGATTAGGATTACCTGATTTGAAGAACATAGTTCAGAGCTACACAGTTAAGGCTCATATAAATAATACAAGCAGAAAGCTATAATTCAAAGTGAAAAGGGATGATGATGAAACAGGGGGAAATGCAAGAAATAAGGACAGACTGGGATTTTGGATACAGACCCTTACGGAGATAACAACCATACAGAATATTATATTCATAAAGTAGCAGATATTATTCTAAGAACTAAGCCAACATGAAAATGGAGAAAGGAGAGTTTGCCAATAAAGATTATTGCAATTTAGGATACAGAGAATTGGCAAGGGGGGCTGGAATTTATTGAAGAAAACTGGCAAAGGAACCAAGGTATTGGGAGCAAATAACTAGAGATGAAAAGGTGATAGAATGGGAAGAGGTGAAGAAGACATTTGGACTGCAGGCTAGAGACTGCCTTCCGTGCTGGGGATTGATATCAGAGTATATGCAAAGAGAAAGGGATAGGGGAATCCCAAATGAAAGAACTGCTCTAGTAGAATGCTTAGTTGACTCTACAACATAAGCTGCTGTTAAAAAGGATAATTAGTTGGGGATACAAAATGTTGCACAATAGAGGTTAGAAAAGACTGAGGAGAAAGACTGGTTAAGCAACTCACAAAGAAACGATGGAAGGAAATATTATGACACAAGTATGAAGCAAAGTGCAGAAGATTCAGAATTGTTTTTATTTTTAAATAAGAAACATCTTTACTAAATTATCACATATGACATAGGCAACATACATTTATATAAATGAAAACAAACTATATTAACATAATTTTAGTTGCCAACATTATACATCACAAACCATATTGACATAATTTATTATACATCACTTACAATCTATCCTGTTATTGTCTTTCAGACATTACATAACTCATTCAAATCCTGCCTTCTTTTAAACCTTGTTCCTCCTCTGCATGCACTGTTCCCACAATTCCCATTTTTTTCCATGTAATTTGCTCCTACCCTTTTCTAAAGATCCTAATCCCAGTTGTTTTATCTGTGTTACTATATTTACTACTTCTAGTACAGTTGGTTTAGACTTTGATTTCCATTTTCTAGTAATTGCTTTTTTGGCAGACACCATAATTAAACTCAGCAAGGCCTTACTTTGTTTAGGCAATTCCGATTCTTTATCACAGCTTAAAAAATAATTTCCTTAGTTACACCAATTTCCTCACCCAGTATCTCTGAAGAGTAGTCATCAAGGAATCTTTAAAGTCTGTCAACTCATTACACTCCAAGAAAATATGTTTCCAATTACCACTTTCTTTCCTGTCACACCTCCAACATTTGCTGTCTACCTGAGGAAAAATTCTTTGGGGTCTACTCGGGGTATAAAATACCCATGTAAACACTTTGAAACAAAAATCCTAAATGTTCTAGATTTTGTTGCATATTTGCGAGACATACATATATCCCCCCATTGTTTCTTTGAGAATTGCTTATCTAGTTTCTCTTCCCAATCTTTTCTAAACTTCTCTGATTGATTCTTATAATTGTCATGAAATATTTTATATGCCCTACTAATTATTCCTTTTTAACAGCAGCTTCTGTTCTAGATTCTACTAAAAACTCTACCAGTGCTGGTCTTTTGTTTAGGACCCCCTAATTCTTTCTCTTTGCCCATACTTGGATATCAGTCCTTGACAGGGAAAGTAATCTGTAGCCTGCTCCAAATAAATTTCTGACCTCTTCCCATTCTATTACCTTTCCCTAATTATCTGCTCCGAATACCTTGGTTTTCTGCCAGTTTTCTCCAACAGATTCCAGCCCCTTTTTGCCTACTGTCTTGGAACCATCCCTATCACCAGAATCTCATTTGTCCATTCCCATGCTGGCTTAGTTCTTAGAATACTTTCTGCCACTTTATGAAAATAATATTCTGTATGGGTACTGCTACTCTCCTCAAGGATCTGCATCCAAAATCGCAGTCTCTCATTGCTTCTTGAGCTTATCCCCATTTTACCATCATCCCTTTCTACTCCGAATTATAGCCTTCTACTTGGGCTATGTACAGGAGCCTTAACTGTGTAGCTCTGAAATCCCCCTTCAAATCGAGCAGTCCCAAACCATCTTGTTCTTTTGGGAGAATCAGCTTATTCCACTTGACTCTTGCATAAAATCCAGCTCTTTATTAATTGCTATCAACAACTTCTCCTATGGTTGCTAAAAATTTGCCTAACTAGTGTATAAAACTAAAGGGACTAAAACATTTTAACTGCTTCTATCTTGCTATTCATATCCATAAAGCAGAGCTTCCAATCTCCCAATTTTTGTATTATCTTCTGTTCAGTCTCTTCCCAGATATCCTTAGCTGCCACACCAGAATCCTTTTTAATCCATACTCCTAAATACTTCATTTTATCATGTCCCCATAAATATTGATATTGCTGAATCAATTAATTTGTGAGTATATGATTTACCGCTATTGTCTTTGTATTAGCTTCATTAATAAAAGATTTAGGATTTGTGCTTTAAAGGGTTTGCATAGGTATTTCTTTACCTCAAGCAGACACCAAAGATTTTTTCCTAAGGTAGACAGCAAACTTTGGAGGTGTGATGGTGAAGAAAGAGGTAACTTGGAACATATGTTTTGGGAGTGTAACAGATTGGAATACTTTAAAAATTCCCTAGAGAGTACTTAGTCAGAAATACTGGGTGAGCAAATGAGTGTAACTAAGGAAAGTATTTTTCTGAGCGAGGCTAGAAGATCTGAATTGCCTAGACATCGTAAGGCCTTGCTAAGTTTAATTGTGGTGACTGCCAAAAAAAAAAACATTACTAGAAAATGGAAATCAAAGTCTAAACAAACTGTAGCTGAATTACTGAATATTTTGACAGCGATAAAAGAACAGGAAGTGGGGTCTTTAGAAAAGGGTAGGAGCAAATTACATAGCAAAAATGAAACTGTGGGAACAGTATGTGCAGAATAATATTTTGGAGGAGGATTGAGACTTAAGGAATGAAGGAGGAATTGAACAATTCATGTAATGTTGGATTGATGACAGTTTAAAAAATATCTGATGTATAATGTTTATAACTAGCAATATGTTAATATCATTTGTTTTCCTTTATATACATTTATGTTTGCTTATGTCTTAACTGATAATTCAGTACAGGTGTTTAAAAAATTACCCATCTGAAAACAATACACGAAATTCTATATATCGCTTGAAAAATGACTCTCACCAAAATCCCTCACTGAATGGTATCTCCCCCCAACCCAAAGCACTGAAAGTTTTCTAATACTCATAACTTCCTCCAAAAACTCATATAGTTATGGTCTATAATTTCACTATATTGCTAACAGCTGGAACTCTCTGCATTACCACTACGAGAAATATTAAAATCCTCTCTAGAATATTCCTATAGGACAGATGGAGCTGTTTAATTACTGATTTTACTTATTTAAATAGTTTTACAACACTGATCACACAAAAGATTAATTTTGGGCTCAGCCCTGGTTACAAAACAGTAAAATTTAGGTAATAGAAGTTCTACAAACATTTGCGTATGTAAATATATATAAATATAAATATATATATATATATATATATATATATATATATATATATATATATATATATGTATGTATATGTATATATCTTATAAAGAATGGTTTATAATAATAACATGAACATATCACACAGAAATAATGAAGTTTGTGTAAACATGTAATTGTGAAACACATTTATAGCAAAGGAATAGACAAATCGTGAATAGCAGTAGTTTCATTGTAGTTATAATCAGTATGCATTACAGCAAGTAGCAGAGAATCCTAGGTAAGGTTTGTCTGAGTTATCTGTACATGATGTGAAGCAGAGGATGCAAAGAAGAGGAAAGAGGACGGATGAGGGAGCAATGAAGAGGAAGGGTGGGCATTGAGATGGTAAAGAGACAGAGAAGGTAGTATTACCAGAACACAGTACAGTGTAAAAAAGTTACAGTGTTAATAGTAAGGGACAGGCAATGAGATGGAAAAGAGACAGAGAAGGTAGTATTACCAGGATGCAGTATAGTGTTCCAAAGTTATAGTGTTAATAGTAAGGGACAGGCATTGAGGTGGTAGAGAAAAGTACAGTTTTGTACCTACCATAAATGTAGATGTTCGAAGATCCACATTGCTGCAGTCCTTACTTATGGGGTAGTCCGCTGTCCTCGGTCGGCCCGAATACCAAAGTATTAGGCTGACGTCGGTCATGGGCGCTTAAATCTGACATCAGAGCGTCAGGGTATAAAAGCGCATGACCGACGTCATATCCTCAGTCTTTTCTTGCCCCAGATGTCAGAAGGCCAAACAAGAAAGGCCACAGCCAAAAACAGAATACCTCCCAAAAACATGCCCAACAACAACCATCACCCAAAGCATATAACCATGTCAAACTACAGTGGGGAAGGAGGGAGGGTAAATTGGACTGCAGCAATGTGGATCTTCGAACATCTACATTTATGGTAGGTACAAAACTGTACTATGTTCTTCATCTCACATTGCTGCAGTCCTTACTTATGGGTAGAATCCCAAAGCAACGGGAAAGGGAGGATGGAAAAATCATAAAGCATTAGGGGCTGCTAAAATGCCCTGTAAAATTGCAGTGGCAAATCCAGCCCTAGCCTTAGAATAAAGAGGAAGGTGGTAATGTTTAGAAAAAGTATGTACTGAACTCCAAGTAGCTGCTTCCAAAATATCTTTTGTAGCTACCCCCCTTAGAAAGGCAGTAGAAGTGGCAGTAGCTCTAGTGGAATGAGGTCTGATTCCAGCCGGAATCTCCTTACCATGATGGGAATAACAGAAAGAAATACAAAACCCAATCCATTTAGAAATAGTTTGTTTTGAAACAGGTTTACCCTGAGAACCCAAAGCAAAAGAAACAAACAACTGCTGAGACTGTCTGAACTCCTTGGTTCTGCTCAAATAATAACGCAACTGCCTGTGAATATCCAAAGTATGCAAAATCTTCTCCCTTTATTTTGGGGTTTGCATAAAAAGTAGGCAAATGAATAGTTTGGTTTAAGGCCACACTAGAAACCACTTTAGGCATAAAGGAAGGATTAGTACGCAAAGATACCCTATCCTTATGAAAAATCAGGAAAGGCTCCACTGCCATAAGGGCCTGTAATTCAGAAACCCTTCTTGCAGAGATAATGGCCAACAAAAAAGCAGTTTTCCATGACAAATACTTTAACTCGGCAGTAGCTGCAGGCTCAAAAGGTTGTAGAGTAAGTTTTTCCAACACAAAATTGAGATCCCAAGCAGGAGTAGAAGCTCTACGTGGGGGTCTTATATTCTTTGCCCCTCTAAGAAATTGCTTAAACAAAGGATGAGAGAATAAAGGAGGGTCACAGTCATAGTGAGCAGAAATGGCTGCAGCATGAACCTTTATCGAGGAGAAAGACAAACCCTTGTCCAACAACTCAGTAAGATATTGAAGAGAAACACTTAAATCAGGTTTGGAAACATCAAAGTCCTTCCCTTTGCTCCAAATAAAAAATCTCCTCCATTTATCAGCGTAAACTTTCCTGGTACTAGGCCTCCTGGCCTCCAAAATAACATTCAAAACTTGTTGTGGAAGCTGAGACCCTCCAGAGTCTAAAACAGAATATGCCAGGCTGTTAGATGCAGAGACTGAATCCTGACATTGAGGAAGTGATTGCCCTCTTGAGACAAAAGGTGCGGAATCAAAGGCAGAGGCCATGGAGGCTCTCGTACTAAACTCCTCAGTAATGGGTACCAGTGTTGTCGAGGCCAATCCGGCGCTATCAAAATCATGGTTGGCTTGTCTTGTCTGGCTTTCAAGAGTACCTTGGGAAGAAGAGGCAGAGGTGGAAAGGCGTATACATGCAGATTGTTCCAACTGAATGATAGAGCGTCCACCTTCCAAGCTGTGGGATGAAACATTTTTGTGCAAAACTTTGGCAACTGGTAATTTAGTGGAGAAGCGAACAGATCTATGTCTGGAGTTCCCCATAACACTGTCAACTTTTGAAATACATGAGGATCCAATTTCCACTTGTGAGGATCCACTATTTGTCTGCTCAACACATCTGCTAAGGAGTTCTGTGCTCCTGGTAGAAACCTTGCCTGAAGATTGAGGTGTAAATTGAGAGCAGTCTCCCACAAAATCATCGCTTGCCTGCAAAGAGGGTATGAATGGGTTCCCCCTTGCTTGTTGATGTACCACATGACAGTAGTGTTGTCTGTTTGAATCAACACCTGCCCTGGGTGAAGAAAATCCTTGAAAGCCATCAATGCAAATTGGACTGCTAACATTTCCTTCAAGTTGATATGCAAATGTTGAAGTTTGACAGGCCACGTGTCTTGCACCCATTTTCCATTGAGATGTGCTCCCCAAGCCTTGTCCGAGGCATCTGTCGTTAGAATCTGACTCGCCTCTGGTCGGGTCACAGAGAGTCCCTTGTTTAGGTGACATTCCTGAGCCCACCACAAAAATTCCTTCTGAATGCAAGGTATTATCTGAATGACAGTGTCTAGATCTTGGCAGTGTTGTGTCCATACATTTTTGAGATACCATTGAAGCTTCCTCATATGCAGTTTGGCATTGGGAAGCACCAGAATACAAGATGCCATGAACCCCAAGGCTTGAAGGACTGTCCTTGCAGTCAGCCTGGACTGTAGAGACATTTGATGGAAATAAAGAGAAAGGCTTCTTTGTTTGTCCGGGGTCAAAAGCCATCTGGGAAGCTGTATTCAGTCTCACACCCAGAAAGCACATGTCCTGAGAGGGTACTAGACTGGACTTTGTTTCGCTCACAGAATACCCTAGGCATCTTAACACTACCATCACATACTGTAGATGATGAAGAAGTTCGTCCTTGTCTTGTGCAATAATCAGGCAATCGTCCAAATAAGGATAAATCTGTATTCCTCTTAGCCTGAAAAAGGCTATCACTGGAGCCAGAACCTTTGTGAACACTCTGGGCGCAGTAGATAAGCCAAAGGGCAATGCAGAGAACTGATAATGTAAATTTCCAGCCAAACGCAGGTACCTCCTGCAACTGGGCCTGATAGGAACATGAAGATAAGCCTCTTTGAGATCCAGAGTAACCATCCAGTGATCTTTTCCCAACAGAGGTAAAAGTTGTTGTAAAGTCAGCATCTTGAACTTTGGAATGTCCAGGTAAGTGTTGAGGATAGATAAATCCAAAATCGGTCTCCACGTGTTCCCTTTCTTTGGAACTAGAAACAGGCGAGAATAAAATCCTAGGCCCACTTCTGACAGAGGAACTGGCTGTATAGCTCCCATTTGAAGAAGGAAAGAAATCTGTTTGTGAGCCTCTATCCTTTGCCGAGGAGGAACGTCTGGCATGCCTTTGAAAGGAGGCAAGGTATGGAAATAGAACTTGTAGCCTCGGTTTATAATGTCCAATACCCATTTGTCCTGGGTGACTAAAAGCCAATTTTGCTTGAAAAGAGCCAACTTTCCTCCCAAAGGAGCTGCCAGGCAAGAAGAATCTGGCAGCTGAAAATGCAGGTCATTGGGCCTGTTTACGAAAGGACTGGCCCCTGCCCTCACCTGCAGATTGAGCAGGCGAACTCCATGTTCTAGGCCTGAAGGTACTCTGAGCTCTGCCCCTACCACGCCTAGATCTACCCCTAGACTGAGAATCAGAAGAAGGGTACGTCCATCCCTTAGTAGGCCAATTTCTACTAAACTTTGGAGGTTGTACCTGCAAAAAATCTTTAACAGTCTGCATAGACTTAGCCTTGTCTTCCATTTTCTTCAATACTGACTCCACAGGAGGACCAAACAAAACTTCAGACTGTAAAGGGGCATCCAGAATTCTAGTCTTAACATGCTCAGACAAATTCTGATCCTTAAGCCAGGCGTGCCTACGAATAACTGAACCAGTGGCAGCCACCCTAGAAGAAGCCTGTAAAGCATCAAAACCACACTGCAAAGAATGCTTACCCACCTGTTCAGAGACATGTACTAAATCCTGCAATTCTTTACACTCTATGCCCTCTGCCAAAGCATCCACTTTAGATCTTAGCTGAGAAAGGAGGAAATTCTGATACTTCAACATATGAAACTGGCAATTTAAAGCCCTCATTGCTAAAGTAGAAGAGGTATACACCTTCTTACCCCATCTATCCAAAGCTCTAGCTTCCTTATCTAGAGGAACCGGATTCTTCACAACAGAGGCTCTAACACCCTTAGGCCCCTGACTAATAGTTTCTGGGTCCGCCCTAGGACTCTTATACAGATATTTATGAGCCTCAGGCACCCTGTAATACCTGTCCGGTTTAACTGGCGCAGGAGGCACAGAATCTGGATTAAGGGAAGCTTCCGAGAAAACATCTTGAACAACATCCAAAACAGGAGGTATAGCTAAGGGTCTATGCTGTGGTAAAAACAAGAACTCCCTAAGTCTCTTCCGTGAATCAGAGAAATCCTGTCCTTCCCACTTAAAATGCTCCCTCATGGAATGTAGAGTTTCTGAAAATGAAAAATCCTCTGAAGGAGAAGCAGAAGGAGTGGAATCCTCTGCATCAGAATCAGAATAAGGAGGAAAATCTTGAATGTCTTCAGCAGAAGACTCTGAATCATCTGAGGCCTGCTCCAAACTTTCCAACTCTGGCTCTACCCTGGGCCTCTTATCAGGAGGGGGCATAGAACCTCTAATTAAAGTAATCAAATCTTCTGCCATTTTAAGCATGTGCTTTTTAGGCACAGACCCTGAAGAACCAGGACTGACACCAGAGGAAGGCAAAACAGACCTGCCCTTAGAAGGAGCCTTAGAAATAGTAGCAGAAGGCCTAACCACCTTAGGCATAGAAGGGAGAACAGTAACCTGAGAGGCCCCTTCAGCCTGACCTGACTCCTGTGAGGCCACATCTTGTAAAATCAAAGTTTCCCCCTGGGACTCAACAGAAACTTCAGCCGGATCCACCTGTTCCACTGTAGCTTCTAAAGGACCGGCGTCCAAAACGGACGAATCATCCTGCCTAGGCTTCAAAGATTTGTCTTTGCGCTTCTTCGTGGAAGCGGGCGTCGGAGGATCCGACGGCATATTATAATTACACCGCTTGCCAAAGACTAACCTAGCGCAATCTAACCTTCGTTTTATAGTGCGCTTATTAAACCTAGCACAAAACCGACACCCGACTACGTCGTGCTCCGGTCCCAAACAAGGAATACAAAGCGAGTGGTAATCCCTATGCGGTATCTGTTTCCCACAAGAAATACAATTATTCACTTTTTCTGACATCCGGTAAACAACTGAGGCAAGACAAAACAAAAATATTCCCCAACGGGGTACTTAGCCCAACTTGGTATCGGTCTGAAACTCCGAATACGAAAAATTTCAGAACGCCGAACGGCACTTGCAACGCTGCTTCTGCATCGGACCATGCGGCAAAAAAGACTGAGGATATGACGTCGGTCATGCGCTTTTATACCCTGATGCTCTGATGTCAGATTTAAGCGCCCATGACCGACGTCAGCCTAATACTTTGGTATTCGGGCCGACCGAGGACAGCGGACTACCCCATAAGTAAGGACTGCAGCAATGTGAGATGAAGAACATCAGAGAAGGTAGTATTAACAGGACGCAGTACAGTGTAAAATAGTTATAGTGTTAAAAGTAAGGGACAGGCATTGAGATGGTTAAGAGACAGAGAAGGTAGTATAACCAGGACACAGTATAGTGTAAAATAGTTATAGTGTTAATAGTAAGGGACAGGCAATCAGATGGTAAAGGGACAGAGAAGATAGTATTACCAGGACGCTGTATAGTGTTACACAGTTATAGTGTTACATAGTTATAGTGTTAATAGTAAGGGACAGGCATTGAAATGGTAAAAAGACAGAGAAGGTAGTATTACCAGGACGCAGTATAGTGTTACACAGTTATAGTGTTAATAGTAAGGGACAGGCATTGAGATGGTAAAGAGACAGAGAAGGTAGTATTACCAGGACGCAGTATAGTGTTACATAGTTATAGTGTTAATAGAAAGGGACAGGCAATGAGATGGTAAAGAGACAGAGAAGGTAGTATTATCAGGATGCAGTATAGTGTAAAATAGTTATAGTGTTTATAGTAAGGGATGGGCAGTGAGATGGTAAAGGGGCAGAGAAGGTAGTATTATCAGGATGCAGTATAGTGTAAAATAGTTATAGTGTTTATACTAAGGGATGGGCAGTGAGATGGTAAAGGGGCAGAGAAGGTAGTATTACCAGGACGCAGTATAGTGTTACATAGTTATATTGTTAATAGAAAGGGACAGGCAATGAGATGGTAAAGAGACACAGAAGGTAATATTTCCAGGACACAGTATATTCTTCAATAGTTATAGTGTTGGAGAGTAAAAATACTGGTGTGAAACATTTTTAAATATAAGAGTGACAGCGGGACTGGAGAATGGAATAAGCATTTATTTACACACAGGAGGCTTGCTACATGTCTTGTACCTGCTCATCCTTTCCAAATCCGTCTTCATTAACTGATTCTTCTCCCTTCTGAAGTTTAGTTCTCACTTTTGTCTTATGTTCTCACTTCTGAATTTGCATTACTGACTTATCCCTTACATTTTAACTAAACTTTTGCTATACATTTATTCCAAGTTTACACTTTACAGCCACTAACCATTGTTTAACCACTTAACCACTGTCTAACCACCACTGCCTAACCACTTAACTGTTGTCTAACCATTGTCTAACCACCTAACCACTGTCTAACCACTGTCTAACCATTGTCTAACCACCTAACCACTGTCTAACCATTGTCTAACCACTTAACCATTGTCTAACCACTGTCTAACCATTGTCTATCCACTTAATGACTGTCTAACCACTTAACCACTGTCTAACCACTTAACCACTATCTAACCATTGTCTAACAACTTAACTACTGTTTAACCACTTAACCACTGTCTAACCATTGTCTAACCACTTAACCACTGTCTAACCATTCTCTAACCACTTAACCACTGTCTAACCACTTAACCACTGTCTAACCATTGTCTAACCACTTAGCCTCACTGAACCTTTTTACCTTTAAACAAAATGTTTCACTGAAATCCCTTAACATCTTAACGCCTGTATAAAAGTGAGTTATAAGCATCTTGCTAATCAATAACGCTCTGTCACATCTTAACATCAATACAAAATTGACTCAGAATCATCATGTGTATCTACAAAACGTTTGTAAGCACTCCCAGGGGCATCCTTTCTCAGCATGTGACCCTACCATGTGATACTGTAGTACTGTACACTGAATAATCATTTACAGCTATTTTAAATTGGTATGGATCTTTGAATTGTTATCATGAGTGCTTTCAACTGTAAAATTAGTGGTTATATTTTTCTAAGTGCATGGATTGTACTGCAATGTTGTTAATGAAAATTGTACCTATTGCATTTTTAAATGTCCACTTTGGAGCTTTTCTCCCTGAGCTTTCAATGAAAAAGGGCCTTAGTCCGGTTGGACTTTCCTCGTAAACAAATACAAATAAATGAAATAAAATAAATATGTCTGCAGTCAATGCAGTACATAGTAAGCTTGTAGTACCAGAGTATTAGGATAAGATAGACTGAGAACATTAAAAATCCCCAAGCTGCCTGTGCAGTTTCTAGTAATGTGGTAATTTCTAATTTGTGACACTAAGGTTTACTACCAAAACACAAGCAGAACCTGAATAAACATATATTTTGTCCTAAAAAGCACCAGCCTTTACTGTTCTCCGCTACCTGCAAGAATTTCAGATTCCACACCTGCATAAACATACAAACTATGAATGTCTGTATTAGTTAATGCCACAACAGTACTGTTGGAATATGAAAGGATACAGCATCTGTTTTCTCGGGGTGCCATGTCTGCACCTGGCCGTGCACTAAAAGTAGGTTATAGCACATCTTTATCACACAACTGCTTGCTGCATATTCACTTTTTTCACTTATTATCAGGGTCATGGGACTGTCAAGATTCAGTTGGAAACCATTTTAAAATGATGAAGTCCAATCCAGTGGAAAATGTCCTTGTAAACTGTCCCTAATGCAGATTGTTTTGTAAATCATAACTAGTCAGTTAATAAGTTAATAAAAATGCATATCCTAATACTAATATAATTAAAGAATAAACAAGAGCACCAACTGTAATGGCACAGACTCCAGGAAGGTAATTCAGTAATAAGAAAAGCCTCCAACATGATTGAAAATGCCAACAAAATTCATATTGAGAAGACATTTTTCTGGCACACATCTAGCAACACTGCAGGTTCTTGCATGCTTCAGGGAAGCAACAGAAAAGTGAATCGGGCTGTAATGGGTAGTGATCTGTGGGCGTTGTAATACCCCCTGAATTAGACAAAACTTATTACTGCTAACAGCACTATTCCTGCTTTGGTATTAATAACACTTGAAAGGCAGACCATGCACAGTGGTTTTGTTTTGGTGTAACTTGATTGCAGTACTGCATTTCTGGTAGTCAGTGTCATGATTAAGAATATTATATGACTTCAACTGATCAATAAATGCATAAAACTGTTTTTTTTCTTCAGCTCTTCTCATGTTTAATTTTCCATCTGAATGAAGCCTAGTGGCAATTTGAAATGTCATAATAAGCTGCTCGTAGTTTTGCACCATCACCCCTTGGTGTTGCTCTGGGACCACCCTCCTTACCTACTGAAACCATGTGCTCGTAGTTTTGCACCATCACCCCTTGGTGTTGCTCTGGGACCACCCTCCTTACCTACTGAAACCATGTGCTCGTAATTTTGCACCATCACCCCTTGGTGCTGCTCTGGGACCACCCTCCTTACCTACTGAAACCATGTGCTCATAGTTTTGCACCATCACCCCTTGGTGCTGATCTGGGACCGCCCTCCTTACCTACTGAAACCATGTGCTCGTAGTTTTGCACCATCACCCCTTGGTGTTGCTCTGGGACCACCCTCCTTACCTACTGAAACCATGTGCTCGTAGTTTTGCACCATCACCTCACGATGCAGCTGCTTCTCTTCTTTGCTCAACATTTTCCATTCCTCAGCTGTAAAGTCCACAGCAACATCTGCAAAGGATTCTGGGACCTGAAAAAAAAACAAAAAAGGATTTGTTTTTCACTGGCATATGGTAAATCATTGGAAGTTTTCACAACAAACTAGCTTCGATAACATTTGCTAAATAAAATACAAACATTAATTCTCTGCCATTTGTTCAGTGGCATGTATATTTTCCTATCTACTCTACTACAAGAAAAGACAGGAAAACTCAGTCAGTAACAGTAATAAATCTAAACCATTAATGCAGTACATTTATGTCAGTTGTAACAAAGCTATTCTCTACACCCTGCTTATGGAATATAGTGTAGCTATCATGGGCGATAACTGAGCTTTCTCCCTCACCGTACTCTATGTAAGAAAACTTAGTCACTGTCAGCGACAACTAAAATATCCTTTACACCCTGCGGTGTGTAACAGTACTTACTCAGTGCCAACGATAACTATAATACCCTTTAACCCTGCTGTGTGGAACAGTACTCACTCAATGCCAGCCATAACTATAATATCCTTAACACCCTGCTGTGTGGAACAGTACTCACTCAGTGCCAGAGATAACTATAATATCCTTTATACCCTGTTGTCTGGAACAGTACTCGCTCAATGCCAGCGATAACTATAATATCCTGTACACCCTGCTGTGTGGAACAGTACTCACTCAGTGCCAGCGATAACTATAATATCCTGTACACCTTGCTGTGTGGAACAGTACTCACTCAGTGCCAGCGATAACTATAATATCCTGTACACCCTGCTGTGTGGAACAGTACTCACGTAATGCCAGCGATAACTATAATATCCTTTGCACCCTACTGTGTGTAACAGTACTCACTCAATGCCAGCCATAACTATAATATCCTTTGCACCCTACTGTGTGGAACAGTACTCACTCAGTGCCAGCGATAACTATAATATCCTGTACACCCCGCTGTGTGGAACAGTACTCACGTAATGCCAGCGATAACTATAATATCCTTTGCACCCTACTGTGTGGAACAGTACTCACTCAGTACCAGCGATAACTATAATATCCTGTACACCCTGCTGTGTGGAACAGTACTCACTCAATGCCAGCGATAACTATAATATCCTTAACACCCTGCTGTGTGGAACAGTACTCACTCAATGCCAGTGATAACTACAATATCCTGTACACCCTGCTGTGTGGAACAGTACTCACTCAGTGCCAGCGATAACTATAATATCCTGTACACCCTGCTGTGTGGAACAGTACTCACAAAATGCCAGCGATAACTATAATATCCTTTGCACCCTGCTGTGTGGAACAGTATTCAGTCAATGCCAGTGATAACTATAATATCCTGTACACCCTGCTGTGTGGAACAGTACTCACTCAGTGCCAGCGATAATAAGAAGTTATGTACTCACCATAACGTTCCATCTGTGTAAGTAAACTCCATTTGTCAGCAACCTATGGGTATCGGATCCATATCGGATCTGAGCCGGCAGCTTCAGACAGCTAAGATCCGAGCTCCAAGCTCCTCCCCTTTACCCATAACCCCCTGCTATCCCTTCCTGACCTCAGATCGAGTTTGCTTATCAGCATAAAAATATAGAACACCAAAGAACCACCTCCAAACTCTAACCTAAAGACAATCTGCAATGACAAGCAGGATTCCTTTGAGTATCCATATGGATCAGGGGGACGGAGGGGGGGGGTCAGTTGCTGACAAATGAAGTTTACCTATTCAGATGGAACGTTATGGTGAGTACATAACTTCTTAATTTGAAGTAGTTAACTTCATTTGTGCATCAACCTATGGGACACAGTCCCCAGCTACCTAATTCTTGGGAGGTCCTCATGGAAGGATATTCCGGAGCACTGCAGAACCAAAGGATGCTCTCCCTCTAGAGACAATATCCAATTTGTAATGGTTTATGAGTGTATGAGGTGAAGCCCAAGTAGCTGCTGAACAAATGTCATCCAACGACACCCTAGATTGAAAAGCAGCAGAGGTAGAGATCGATCGAGTAGAATGGGCATAGACATCTTGAGGTGCAGACCGGCCAGAACTCTCATAAGCCAAAAGGATACATTGTGAGATCCACCTGGACAAGGTGACTTTTGATATGGGTTTTCCCAAAGTGGGTTTAGCAAAGGATACAAAAAGCTGGTCTCATTTACTGTGATCAGCTGTCCTGTGCAAATAAAACTTCAGTTGCCTATGTACGTCTAGAGAGTGTAGCTTGTATTCACCTTTATTCTGGTAATTTGGAAAGAAGACGTAAATTAATAGATTGGTTGATATTAGACTTCGAAGCAATTTTGGGCAGAAAGGAGGGATTGGTCCTGAGTGAAACTCTATCTTTGTGAAATATTAAATGTGGTGGCTTGGCACAAAGGGTTTGAAGTTCCGAAACCCTTCTGGCCGAAGTGATGGCAACAAGAAAAACTGTCTTCCAAGATAAGTATTTCAGATCCAATGAAGTTGCAGGCTCAAAGGGAGGAGCTGTCAGAGACTGAAGAACAAGGGTTAAGTCCCAAGGAGGGACTGCATGCTTAACCGGAGGCCTTAAAAGGAAAGTGCCTTTTAGGAAGGTCTTACATAATTTAGACGAAGTCAAAGGGGCGAGATCACTCCCGACATGATAGTGAGAGATTGCAGCCAGCTGGACTTTGACCGTAGAAGAGCTGGCACCTTGGTCAAATAAGCCTGATAGAAAATCTAACACTGCTGGCAGCAGAGCTGTAAAGGGATCTAAGTTTTGACGCTCCGCCCAAATAGAAAAATGCTTCCATTTGCTATTATAAATCCTTCTCATAGATGGTTTGTGAGCGGCTACTAGTATAGCCTTGACAGGGGACAAGATACCGGGAGTCCTAGCTATCAGTGGAACTGGATCAACCAAGCTGTCAGCTTGAGGTTGTCCAGGTTCGGAATTGACAGGCCTGATGGGTGAGAGATCAGATCCGGGATGGGATCTAGAATCCATGGGGGATTCACTAGATGAGACCATAGATATGGGAACCAAGGTTGACGAGGCCAGAATGGGGCAATGAGGATTATTCTGCTCCCCAACCGTCGGGCTTTCTGTAAGAACTTTAGCATCAGGGGAAGAGGAGGGTAAGCATAAAGTAGACCGGGTGGCCAAACATGCACCAGAGCATCTCTGGGGGATTCCCCAGATGGGGGAATTAGAGCGAAGTAGTCGCTGCACTTTTTGTTCAAAGGCGAGGCGAAAAGATCGCAGCGAGGTTGACCCCACTTGGAGAAGATTAACTTTGCTACTCTGGGGTTCAGAGACCACTCGTATGGTGAGAGAATGGTTCGACTCAGCCTGTCTGCCAAGATGTTGGACCGGCCTGGAATGTGCATCGCTATGAGAAAGCGTTTGTTGGATATCGCCCATTCCCACATTCTTATGGCCTCCCGACAAAGTGGATAGGACCTGGTTCCCCCTTGTTTGTTGATATACCAGACAATCGACATATTGTCTGTCTGAATCACAATTGTCCCCAAGGGAAGAAGGCTGTGAAGTGCTTGCAACGCCAAAAACACTGCTCTCATCTCTAGGACATTGATATGCAAAAAGGTCTCCGAATGGGTCCACGTGCCTTGGACAGTCCTGCCCATGCAGTGACCCCCCACCCGAGGTGAGAAGCATCCGTGGTCACCATGGCTAGAGGAGGGGACATACAGAAGGGGTGCCCTTTCTGGAGGTCCGGGGACTGGAGCCACCATAAGAGGGCTTTCCTGCAGACCCTGCTGAGAGGAACGGGGAAGCTCAAGGTATGTCGCAGGTGGGACCATTGGACTTGCAAGGTCCATTGAAGAACTCTCATATTCAAGTGCACCAAGGGGAGAAGGTTGATGGTTGCTGCCATAGAGCCTAACGCCCTCAGGACCAATTCTGCAGAAGGAGCCGGGGATTGAAGAAGGGCCAATATGTGGAGTTTTAAAGTTCGAAGCCAGTCCGGGGTCAAGAAGGCTAGAAGCTGGTTTGTGTTCAGTCTGGCTCCAATGAAATCTAGGATTTGGGTTGGAAGAAGGGAAGATTTTTTGATGTTGATCATGATCCCCAGTCGGGGAGCTAGATGGAGAAAGTAGTCTCTGGCTGTGCATAGTAGATGCTTGGTGGGGGCGGTCAGAAGCCAGTCGTCCAGGTACGGAAAGACCTGAATTCCCTGGAGTCTCAGGTGGGCCGCTACAACTGTCAAGACCTTGGTGAACACCCTGGGGGCTGTGGTGAGACCAAAGAGAAGGACCCTGAACTGGTAATGGCTGGCTCCCAGCCGGAAGTGGAGAAACTTCCTGGATCGTCTGTCCATCAAAATGTGGTAGTACACATCCTTGAGGTCTATGGAGCACATCCAGTTGTTCTCCTGCAGAAGTGGGAGAATGGATTGGAGAGTGACCATCCAGAACTTTTCTTTGGGTACTGACAGGTTTAGGAAGGACAGGTCGAGGATTGGTCTTAAATCCCCCACCTTTTTTGGCACCAAGAAGAATCTGGAGTAAAAGCCTGATCCGGAGTGCTCTGGGGGGACGTGCTGGATTGCTCTTTTTTTCTAGCAGCTGGAGGATTTCCTCGGCTGCTGCCTCCCTTTGATTGGGTGGGACATCGGGGAGGCTCCGGAGAGTGGGAGGGGGACTGAGAAAAGGGATCTTGTAGCCTCTGGATATGATCTGAAGCACCCAGTGATCTGTTGTAATGGACTACCAAGCTGCTAGGTGCCTCGAGAAACGCCCCCCGACTGCCTCCAGAATGGAGCAGTCGGGTATCCCTTCAGGGTTGCTGCGTGGGCCAATCAGAGAAAGGTTCTCTGGACCCGGAGTTCTTCGGACCCCCTCTGCCTCTAGGGCGGCACCCACTCTGTCCTCCTCTGCCTCTGAAGGACGAGGGGTCTGGAGTGAAACGGGATTGTTGAGACTTCCGGAACCACATCTTCTTCTGTCCCTTTTGGTTGCTCGAGAAGGATCTCTGGGGAGCAGAGAAGCGGACTCCAATGGCAGACAACGTCTTCCCATCTTTCTCACTCTGGACCAATGTGTCACGTACGGTCTTGCCAAAAACGGCAGAACCATAAAACGGGGCATTTGCGAATGACGCCTTGAAAGGTTCCACGAAATAACAGTGATGGAGCCACACCTGTCGCCGTAGGATGACGCCCGCTCCGCTGGCTCTAGCGGCTCCTTCTATGGCATGGGATAGTAACCGCATAGAGGTATTAGAGATAGATTTGAGAGAGGGGCCATTCGGGCTGAGAACACTTTCTTATCCTCCACCGACATGGACTCTGGGAGCGACCCACCATATACTTTAATGAGATTCCGCTGGAGTCGTATCATGTGTGCCATATAATTCAGCGACCTCACAGAGAAGGTGGCTGAAGTGAACACCCGCTTCCCCAGACAGTCCATCATCTGAGACTCCTTGTCTGGAGGATGGCCCGAGGAACTCTCATGGGCCAGTTCCCTTTTGGTGGCGGCTGCCACCAACATGGCATCTACCGAGGCTCCCTTGCTCCAACATGACTTATCCGAAGGGGGGGGGGCTGAGGATTTTGTCAGGACTCTTTGGAATGGGCTCCACAGTGTCCGGTTCCTTCCATGCTCTGGTAGTAATCAGGTCTACCAGGGGGTCAGTGGGAGGGGACACCCAAGAGGTAGATGGGCCTGCGTCAAACACCTCCAGAAACACATTCTCGTCAGAGGAAGGTTTTGGGGCTGACCAACCCCTCTGATCCGAAGCATCTCCATGTGGTCTCCGAAGGAGACGTCTTTGGGTGGCTGACCTTGGGGAACCTTCCCCTTCCTCCAAGTCTATGTCCTCTGTCAAGGACTCAGGTGAGTCCAAGTGCCTCCTTTTGCACTTGCGTTTGTGAGGACCCTCCTCGGGGGGGGCTGTCCGAGGAGGCCTCACATCCTGTTCCGGCAAGGGAACAATCTGGGACGTTTGCGCAGGCTTTCCCTGGGACCGGGTGATGGAAGGTAGACCCATCTGAGAGGGAGTGCAGGGTGGAGCCGTAGCCGTAGCCAGGGGCCTGGAGTCCCTCGACAATACCCTCTCCACAACATCGAACGCCGAAGGAGAGCTGCTCCCTATCAGATCCGAGAGCAGACTCTCCCCCTGATCAGATGTGCGGATCGGGGCCAGCGCCGAGGCGGTCAGATGAATAGGGCCAGCATGCTCCGACCGCGACGGAGCCGAAGTTATACTGACACCTCTGGATCCGAAGCTCAGCTCTCGGCTCCGAGAGCTCGGATCCGAAGAAAAGGGACCCAATAGACTCGAGGGTGCCATTGGAGCCAAAGTACCAGACACTATCGGCGCCGATGCTCCCCCGGCTCCAACCCTACCCGGCTCCGAAGGCTCCGAGCCCTGATAGTGGGTCAGAGAAGGAGCAATCGGGGCGAAAAAGGGGGTCAAGCTCCCCCCCGGTGGGGGGGAGGCAGAGCACTCCCATCTGCATTTGGGCCTGGAGGAACCTATGCATCATCCGGTCCAAGTCTGCATCGGAGATGCTACGGGTAGACCTCGACGAGGCCACTGAGGCGGGCTGGGAATGCCACCTCGATGACCTTGAAGGTGACCGGGTCTCCTCCTCCTCCAGCTCAGTGAGAAACGGGGAGATCAGAGCCGGGAAGAAGAAGATCCGGAGGCCATAGGCAGAGAAGCTCGCTTTGATGGCAGTGCCAAGGAAGAGGTCTCGGCCCGCCTCTTGTGATGCTTCCGATTCTCCTTCCTAGCTTCCCTCTCCTCCTGGCCAAGGGTGGGAGGGTGAGTCCCGGCCAGAGGGAGAGCCGGTGGTACTGCCAAAGCCTCGGCAGAAGCCACAGTGGGGCCGGAGGACGAAGCCGAGTCTGGGGGCAACAGTCCCGCCAGAATCAGCTTCGACCTCCTGTCCCTGATGGCCCTGGAGTTGAACACTGCACAAACAGTGCAGCCCGAAGTGAGATGTTCAACCCCAATGCAAATAACGCACCGAGTGTGGCCATCTGCTGGGGACAGCTTATGGTCACACTCGGTACATTTAGAAAAGAAAGATTTTGGCGCCTCAGACATATTGAACCCACACACTAGGCCCCCAAAACAGACACACCTTAACACACACACACGGGGAGGGAATACACTAACACTGACTAACAAAACAGAGGTACGCTAACCTAACTAGGAGAGATAACACTCAGACAACAATTTTTTTAAAGAAAAAAGAGAGATTTTTCTCACAAAACTCCTACGCTATGCCTGGAAGCTTGTTCAAAGCTGCTGTTGAGAACCGCGGCAAACGAGATCTGGGGTCAGGAAGGCATAGCAGGGAGTTATGGGTAAAGGGGAGGAGCTTGGAGCTTGGATCTTAGCTGTTTGAAGCTGCTGGCTCGGATCCGATATGGATCCGATACCCATAGGTTGATGCACAAATGAAGTTAACTACTTCAGATCTATGATATCCTTTACACCCTGCTGTGTGGAACAGTGCTCACTCAATGCCACTGATAACTATAATATCTTTTGCACCCTGCTGTGTGGAACAGTACTCACTCAATGCCACCGACAACTATAAAATCTTGTACACCCTGCTGTGTGGAACAGTACTCACTCAATGCCAGCGATAACTATATTATCCTTTGCACCCTGCTGTGTGGGACATTACTCACTCAACTCCAACGATAACTATGATATCCTTTACACCCTGCTGTGTGGAACAGTACTCAATGCCAGCGATAAATATAATATCCTTTACATCCTGCTGTGTGAAACAGTACACACTCAGTGTCAGTGATAACTATAATATCCTTAACACCCTGCTGTGTGGAACAGTACTCATTCAATGCTAGAGATAACTATAATATCCTGTGCACCCTGCTGTGTGGAACAGTACTCACTCAATGCCATAGAGAACTATAATATCCTTTACACCCTGCTGTTTGGAACAGTACTCAGTCAATGCCAGCGATAACTGTAATATCCTGTACACCCTGCTGTGTGGAGCAGTACTCAGTGCCAGCGATAACTCTGATATCCTTTACACCCTGCTGTGTGGATTGGTACTCCCTCAGTGCCAGTGATAACTATAATATCCTGTACACCCTGCTGTGTGGAACAGTACTCACTCAATGCCAGCGACATCTGTAATGTCCTGTACATGCTGCTGTGTGGAAAAGTACTAACTCAGTGCCAGCGATAACTATAATATCCTTTACAACCTGCTGTGTGGAAGAGTACTCACTCAGTGCCAGCGATAACTATAATATCCTTTGCACCCTGCTGTGTGGAACAGTACTCACTCAAAGCCAGTGATAACTATAATATCCGGTACACCCTGCTGTGTGGAAGAGTACTCACTCAGTGCCAGCGATAACTATAATATCCTTTGCACCCTGCTGTGTGGAACAGTACTCACTCAAAGCCAGTGATAACTATAATATCCTTTACACCCTGCTGTGTGGAACAGTACTCACTCAATGCCAGTGATAACTATAATATCCTTTACACCCTGCTGTGTGTAACAGTACTCACTCAATGCCAGCGACAACTATAACATCCTTTACACCCTGCTGTGTGGAACAGTACTCACTCAATGCCAGTGATAACTATAATATCCTCTACACCATGCTGTGTGGAACAGTACTCACTCAATGCCAGCGATAAATATAATATGTACACCCTGCTGTGTGGAACAGTACTCACTCAATGCCAATGATAACTATAACATCCTTTACACCCTGCTGTGTGGAACAGTACTCGCTCAATGCCAGCGATAAATATAATATCCTTTAACCCTGCTGTGTGGAACAGTACTTACTCAATGCCACTGATAAGTATAATATCCTGTACACCCTGCTGTGTGAAACAATAATCACTCAGTGCCAGCGATAACTATAATATCCTTTGCACCTTGTTGTGTGTAACATTACTAACTCAATGCCAGCAATAACTAAAATATCCTTTGCACCCTGCTGTGCGGAACAGTACTCTCTCAATGTCAGCGACAACTATAATATTCTGTACACCCTGCTGTGTGGAACACTACTCACTCAGTGCCAGCGATAACTATAATATCCTTTAACCTTACTGTGTGTAACAGTACTTACTCAATGCCAGCGATAACTATAATATCCTGTACACCCTGCTGTGTGGAACAGTACTCACTCAGTGCCAGCAATAACTATAATATCCTGTACACCCTGCTGTGTGGAACAGTACTCACTCAATGACAGCGATAACTATAATATCCTTTGCACCCTGCTGTGTGTAACAGTACTCACTCAATGCCAGCAATAACTATAATATCCTTTGCACTCTGCTGTGTGGAACAGTACTCACTCAGTGCCAGCAATAACTATGATATGCTTTACACCTGCTGTGTGGAACAGTACTCATGCAATGCCAATGATAACTATAATATCCTTTAACCCTGCTGTGTGGAACAGTACTCACTCAATGCCAGCGATAACTATAATATCCTTTGCACTCTGCTGTGTGGAACAGTACTCACTCAATGCATGTGATAACTACAATATCCTGTACAGCCTGCTGTGTGGAACAGTACTCACTCAGTGCCAGCGATAAGTATAATTTCCTTTACACCCTGCTGTGTGGAACAGTACTCACTCGGTGCAAGTGATAGCTATGATATCCTTTACACCCTGTTGTGTGGAACAGTACTCACTCAATGCCGGTTATAACTATAATACCCTTTACATCCTGCTGTGTGGAACAGTACTCACTCTGTGCCAGCGATAACTATAATACCCCTTTACATCCTGCTGTGTGGAACAGTACTCACTCTGTGCCAGCGATAACTATAATATCCTTTACACCCTGCTGTGTGGAACAGTACTCACTCTGTGCCAGCGATAACTATAATATCCTTTACACCCTGCTGTGTGGAACAGTACTCACTCAATGCCAGCCATAACTATAATATCCTTTGCACCCTGCTGTGTGGAACAGTACTTACTCTGTGCCAGCGATAACTATAATATCCTTTACACCCTGCTGTGTGGAACAGTACTCACTCAATGCCGGTGATAACTATAATACGCTTTATACCCTGCTGTGTGAAACAGTACTCACTCAGTGCCAGCGATAACTATAATATCCTTTACACCCTGCTGTGTGGAACAGTACTCACTCAATGCCTTTGATAACTACAATATCATTTACACCCTGCTGTGTGGAGTAGTACTCACTCAGTGCCAGTGATAACTATGATATCCTTTACACCCTGATGTGTGGAACAGTACTCACTCAATGCCAGCGATAACTGTAATATCCTACACCCTGCTGTGTGGAACAGTACTCACTCAATGCCAGCAATAACTATAATATCCTTTACACCCTGCTGTGTGGAACAGTACTCACTCAGTGCCAGCGATAACTATGATATTCTTTACACCCTGCTGTGTGGAACAGTACTCATGCAGTGCCAGCGATAACTATAATATCCTTTGCACCCTGCTGTGTGGAACAGTACTCACTCAATGCCAGCGATAACTATAATATCCGGTACACCCTGCTGTGTGGAGCAGTACTCACTCAGTGCCAGCGATAACTATAATATCCTGTACACCCTGCTGTGTGTAACAGTGCTCACTCATTGCCAGTAATAACTATAATATACTGTACACCCTGCTGTGTGGAACAGTACTCACTCAGTGCCAGCGATAACTATAATATCCTTTAGATCCTGCTGTGTGGAACAGTACTCACTCAATGCCAGCCATAACTATAATATCCTTTGCACCCTGCTGTGTGGAACAGTACTCACTCAGTGCCAGCAATAACTATGATATGCTTTACACCTGCTGTGTGGAACAGTACTCATGCAATGCCAGTGATAACTATAATATCCTCTACACCATGCTGTGTGGAACAGTACTCACTTGATGCCAGCGATAACTACAATATCCTGTACACCCTGGTGTGTGGAACAGTACTCGTTCAGTGCCAGCTATAACTATAATATCCTTTACACACTGCTGTGTAGAACAGTACTCACTCAATGCCAGCGATAACTATAATATCCTGCACACCCTGCTGTGTGTAACAGTACTCACTCAATGCCAGCCATAACTATAATATCCTTTGCACCCTGCTGTGTGGAACAGTACTCACTCAGTGCCAGCAATAACTATGATATGCTTTACACCTGCTGTGTGGAACAGTACTCATGCAATGCCAGTGATAACTATAATATCCTCTACACCATTCTGTGTGGAACAGTACTCACTCAGTGCCAGCGATAACTATAATATCCTTTACACACTGCTGTGTAGAACAGTACTCACTTGATGCCAGCGATAACTACAATATCCTGTACACCCTGCTGTGTGGAACAGTACTCACTCAATGCCAGCCATAACTATAATATCCTGCACACCCTGCTGTGTGGAACAGTGCTCACTCAACGCCAGCGATAACTATGATATTCTTTACACCCTGCTGTGTGGAACAGTACTCACTCAACGCCAGCGATAACTATAATATCCTTTGCACCCTGCTGTGTGGAACAGTACTCATGCAATGCCAGTGATAACTATAATATCCTCTACACCATGCTGTGTGGAACAGTACTCACTTGATGCCAGCGATAACTACAATATCCTGTACACCCTGGTGTGTGGAACAGTACTCATTCAGTGCCAGCTATAACTATAATATCCTTTACACACTGCTGTGTAGAACAGTACTCACTCAATGCCAGCGATAACTATAATATCCTGCACACCCTGCTGTGTGGAACAGTACTCACTCAGTGCCAGCAATAACTATAATATCCTTTACACCCTGCTGTGTGGAACAGTACTCACTCAGTGCCAGCGATAACTAAAATATCCTGTACACCCTGCTGTGTGGAAGAGTACTCACTCAGTGCCAGCGATAACTATAATATCCTGCACACCCTGCTGTGTGGAACAGTACTCGCTCAGTGCCAGTGATAACTACAATATGTTTTACACTCTGCTTTGTTGAACAGTACTCACTCAATGCCAGCAATAACTATAATATGCTGTACACCCTGCTGTGTGGAACAGTACTCATTCAGTGCCAGCGATAATTATAATATCCTTTGCACCCTGCTGTGTGGAACAGTACTCACTCGATGTCAGCGATAACTACAATATCCTGTACACCCTGGTGTGTGGAACAGTACTCATTCAGTGCCAATGATAAGTATAATATCCTGTACACCCTGCTGTGTGGAACAGTAATCACTCAGTGCCAGCGATAACTATAATATCATGTACACCCTGCTGTGTGGAACAGTACTCACTCAATGTCTGTGATAACTATAATATCCTTTAACCCTGCTGTGTGTAACAGTACTCACTCAGTGCCAGCGATAACTATAATATCCTTTAACCCTGCTGTGTGTAACAGTACTCACTCAGTGCCAGCGATAACTATAATATCCTTTACACCCTGCTGTGTGGAACAGTACTCACTCAATGCCATTCATAACTACAATATCCTTTGCATCCTGCTGTGTGGAACAGTACTCACTAAACGCCAATGATAATTATAATATCCTGTACACCCTGCTGTGTGTAACAGTACTCACTCAATGCCAGCGATAACTATAATATCCTGTACACCCTGCTGTGTGTAACAGTGCTCACTCAATGCCAGCGATAACTATAATATCCTGTACACCCTGTTGTGTGGAACAGTACTCACTCAGTGCCAGCGATAACTATAATATCCTTTGCACCCTGCTGTGTGGAACAGTACTCAGTCAATGCCAGCGATAACTATAATATCCTGTACACCCTGCTGCGTGGAACAGTACTCAGTCAATGCCAGCGATAACTATAATATCCTTTGCACCCTGCTGTGTGGAACAGTACTCTCTCAATGCCAGCGATAACTATAATATCCTTTACACCCTGCTGTGTGGAACAGTACTCAGTCAATGCCAGCGATAACTATAATATCCTTTACACCCTGCTGTGTGGGACAGTACTCACTCAGTGCCAGTGATAACTATAATATGCTTTGCACCCTGCTGTGTTGAGCAGTACTCACTCAATGCCAGCGATAACTATAATATCCTGTACACCCCGCTGTGTGGAACAGTACTCACTCAATGCCAGTGATAACTATAATATCCTGTACACCCTGCTGTGTGAAACAGTACTCACTCAGTGCCAGCGATAACTATAATATCCTTTGCACCCTGCTGTGTGGAACAGTACTCAGTCAATGCCAGCGATAACTATAATATCCTGTACACCCTGCTGCGTGGAACAGTACTCACTCAATGCCAGCAATAACTATAATATCCTTTACACCCTGCTGTGTGGAACAGTACTCTCTCAATGCCAGCGATAACTATAATATCCTTTGCACCCTGCTGTGTGGAACAGTACTCTCTCAATGCCAGCGATAACTATAATATCCTTTACACCCTGCTGTGTGGAACAGTACTCAGTCAATGCCAGCGATAACTATAATATCCTTTACACCCTGCTGTGTGGGACAGTACTCACTCAGTGCCAGTGATAACTATAATATGCTTTGCACCCTGCTGTGTTGAGCAGTACTCACTCAATGCCAGCGATAACTGTAATATCCTGTACACCCTGCTGTGTGGAACAGTACTCACTCAGTGCCAGTGATAACTATGATATCCTTTACACCCTGCTGTGTGGAACAGTACTCACTCAGTGCCAGCGATAACTATAATATCCTTTACACCCTGCTGTGTGGAACAGTACTCACTCAGTGCCAGCGATAACTATAATATCCTGTACACCTTCCTGTGTGGAACAGTACTCACTCAATGCCAGTGATAACTGTCACTCATATGCATCTGCATTCCCTGATGAAATAATATGGTCGACTAGGAAGATATTTGAGGGATCGGAAGCAAAAACTTAAAGTCAAGTTGGGTTCCTGTCTAAGTTGTGTTTGTGCAGAGGAATGAGGCAGGGATGCTCTCTTTCCCCTTTGGTATTTGCATTTGGAATCATTGGTAAAGAAAATAAGGGATTTAGAAATTCAAGGATATAATTGTAGATGTTATTATTTTTGTACCTAATAAAACCAGAAAAGGAGATTTCAGTGTTGTGGAACATTCTAAGACAGTTCCAGGTCTTTTTGGGATACAAAATAAATGAATATAAAACAAAGGGAATAGCTGTAAACTATATACCAACACATAAATTGGTTCAGCAGAAGTACTTAGGTGTTTGGATTAAAATGGATTCTGTTACAGCTGACTAAACAATAGATAATGCAAAAACTGAGACATTGGAAGCTCTGTTTTATGGGTGTGGATAGCAAGATATACGCAATGAAATTGCTTTAGCCCCATAAAAGTTTATACACAGGTCAGGCAAATTGTTATCAACCAGAGGAGAAGCTTTGTACGGCAAGAGTCAAGAGGGATAAGTACTCCTTCCAATAGAACAAGGCGGTTCGGGATCACCTGACTTGATGGAGTATTTCAGAGGTACACAGCTAAGATTCATAGCACAAGCAGAAAGCTATAATTCAAAGTGTAAAAGGATGGTGATGAGACGGTGGAAGCTCAACAATAGGACAGTCTGGAATTTTTGATGCAGATCTTTAAGGCGAATAACAATAACCATACAGAACATTGCATTCATAAAGTAGCAGAAAGTATTCTAAGAACTAAGCCAATACGGGAATGGAGAAAGGAGGTTCTGCCCATAGGGAAGACTGCAATTCGACATACAGAGAATAGGCAGGAGGGGCTGGAATTCACTGGAGAAAATTGGCAAAGAATCCAAAGTACTGGCAGCAAATAGTTAAAAGAGGAAAATATAAGTGTGAGAAGAGAGGCAAGAATTCATTTGGACTGTAGGCTAGAGAATGCCTTTTCTATCAAGGACTGATATCAGAGTAAGTGAAAGAGAAAGAAATGGGGGCTCCTATGTGAAAGACAAGCACTGGTCGAGGTTTTATTAGAATCTAGAACAGAAGCTGATGTTAAAAAAGGGATAATTAGTACGGCATATAAAATATTGCACGATAACTATCTGAATCAATCAGACCAGGTTAGAAAGGACTGGGAAGAGAGACTGGATAAGCTATTCACAAAAAAAAAAAAAAAAAACAATGGGAGAATATATGCATGTTGCCCAAATAAGCAACAAAGTCTAGAAGACTTAGAACATTTGCTTGGAAGTGTTTGCATAGGTATTTTTATACTCCAAGCAGACTCCAAATCATTTTTCTTATAGGTTCATAGGTTCATAGGTTCATACTAGGCTATCTGCCCGAGGGCATTTACAAGCCTAGCCCATAGTTTTGTGGCTTACGCCACCCCTTTAGTATGGGGAACTATACCCATTATTTTGCTGTGCCTCTGTTGAGCAGTGACACTGAGGTAATCCCTGGGGTATATCTGCGATCTCCCATCCATTGGTCAAGATTTCTCTTGAACAAGGCCAGCGAGGTGCTCTGCCTCACATATACCGGGATTTTATTCCACAGCATAGGGAGTCTTTGGGTGATGAATCTATCCCTCCAGCACGTCCTATTAATAGCCGTGTCGAGGTTTAAGTCTCCCGCCCTTGTGGCTCTGACGGATCTAGATTTTTTGAGGTGAAGCATATTCATCAAATCTGGGTTTGACATGGCCTTGTATGTTAGGCAAAGGTCACCTCTGAGCAAGCGGTGCGACTGAATAGAGCTGGAGTTCTTTCAGTCGGGCAGCATAGGACAGATGTTTGAGACCCTTTATCCTTTTGGTGAGGAACTTTTGTGGCCTCTCCAGCTGCTGCAAGTGTCGGGTCAGATACATTCGAATGGGGCATTGTACTCAATCATTGGTCTGATGAGTGATGAGTATAGGAGACTATGACCTCCCTTGATCTAGATGAGAATCCCTTCATGATAAGGTGGGCAATGTAGAAGGTCTTCCTAACTACTTTAGCTACATGGGTGTCGAATGACAGACTACTATCAACCTGGGTCCCCAGGTCCCTGATAACTTCTTCTGTACTCAGTGGATTGCCACCTATTTGGTAGCTAGGGTAACCTTGTTTTTCCCGAAGGGTATGACTATGCATTTTTGGCATTTAACTTTAGGCCATGGCTCTGGCACCAGTTATCCGTTTCTGTGAGACCCTTCTGAAGGATATCTGTGTCAGATGTGTTTTCTACTATGGCCCAGTTTGCAGTCATCTGCAAACTTTGTCAGCCATAACCCTCCTGTGTTTGCTTGTACTTGGAAAAGTAGATGCCAAACAAGAGTGGGCCCAGGACTGAGCCCTGTGGTACACCACTTGTGACAGGCTTTGAGTCTGACATGGCACCAGCAACTCTGACCCTGTGGGTTCTGTCACTCAGCCAGTTTGCAACCCATCTTGTGATGTATGGGTTAACATTTAAGCTGATGAGTTTTTCAATGATACCCGAGTGGGGTATTGTATCAAAGGCCTTCGCCAGATCGAGGTAGGCTGTATGGACTGCCTTTCCTCATCAATGGCTTTGGTGACTGTTTCAAAAAGTCAACCAAGTTTAGAAGGCATGATCTGCCTTTGACAAAGCCAAACTGGGATGGATCCAAAGTCTGCAAATTCCCTATGTCTTTATTTATGAGGTCCATTATGATCCTCTCCATGGCTTTGCAGATAAGACTTGTCAAGCTAATGGGCGGTAATTTCCAGGGTCGGTGGAGGCACCGCCTTTGTGAAGTGGGACCACAGTTGCAGTGCACCACTCCTGGAGTGCGTATCCAGAGGTAAGACTATGATTAAACAGCTGTCCTAGCTGTGGGTTTAATTCCTCGTTGAGTTCGTGGAGCACACAGCCGGGACACCATCAGGTCCCATGGATGCTGTGTTTTTGCTTTGGAGAGAGCAGTTCTCACTTGGGCGTTGGAGATGTTTGGGGGCTGCAATCGCTTGGTATAGATATCTCTCCTTTTGGGGAGGGGAGAAGTTTGCACTGAACCTGTCAGCCAGTATGTTGGCAATGTCTGTAGGATCAGTAATCTTCACATCATTTTGAACTAGTTCTGAGCATATCTGGGAGTTTCCTCCCAGGTTTCTAACATAGCTAAAGAAGGCCTTATGATTGTCTTTTGAGTCTTTAGCTATTTTTCTCTCAAAATTTGCTTTGGATGATTTTATGAGAGCTCTTAGTTTTTACTTATAGTGATCAAGGGTGTCTTACCTTTTAAGGATTTTGCTCTATCTTGTAGTAGCTTCCTCCTTTTGTTGTAGAGTTTGTTTATGGCTGGGGTCCACCAGAGTGGACGCTTGCCTTTGGTACAAAGAGTCTTTGTTTTGCTTGGGATTGCCTTATCCATGCAGTCCTGCAGGTGCTGGTAGAAGGCATTTGTAAGTGATTCAGCGGCTTGAGTACTGTTTTCCGTCGGCTCGGGGGCCTTAAAGGAGACCACACTAGTCTTTAGAAGTGTGAAGTCGGCTTTCGAGAAGTTCTTTACTGTGGTCTTTTTATTTCAGGTGGGGTGGGATGAGGACCTCCAGCGAGATTAGTTTGTGATCTGATCTCACCAGTGAGGGGTATACTTCGGTGTTGAACATTGTGCTCCCATGTTCGTGATGATGAGATCAAGTATGTTTTCTCCTCTTGTGGGATGGTGACTAGTTGTTCCATGGCATTTGAGTTTATGAATTCCAGGAACTTTTGGGCTAGGGTGTTTGGGCTTGAGTAGTGTTCCCAGTCTATATTAGGGTAATTGAAGTCACCTAGTATGATGGTGTTTGGTGATACATTTATCCCCTCTAGTGTTTTCAGGAAGGCCATGTGAGGTTCCTGAGTTTGTGAGGGTGGCCTGTAACATGCTACAATTTGCAGAGCAGTCTTGCCTATGGTTAATTGCACCTGGATGGTCTCCGATGCATCGTGCGTTGCCACCAGTCTTGAGGTGTGGGTGTCTTTGATGAATATGGATACCCCTCCTTTCTTGGTATTGTCCGGATTTTGGGGCCGGAACGCATGATAAGAGGTAAAACCTGATAGTGCTGGGGTGCTCTCAGGAGCCTTGAACCAGGTTTCTGTCACTGCACAGACATCGATGTTCTCCATACTGAGAAGGGCCTCGAGTGCGTGCATTTTGAGATTTAGACTTCTGGCATTGAGCAGCATTACCCTTAGTTTTTTCCTTTTTGTGTTCTAGGGTGGTAGGTTTAGAATTTGAGCCTTGCCTAAAAGGCACTATGGGGTGGCAAGAGCCTTTGCCAATATCCGAATCCCAGGGTGACAGGTGCAAGCCGTCCCTTGCGAGCAGCGTGGCTTGTCCAGCATGTCATCCCAGGCAGACAGACATTGATCCCCTTTGAATGACACCAGAGTTTAAGCCAATTGTTAAAGCTGATCATCTTATCTCTGTATTGTGGCATCATTCTTGGTGAAGGTAGGATACTGCTCAAGGTCAGGGTCATACCTGCCTGGGCTACATAATCAGAGAGCTCCTCAATGTCTCTTTTCATGTAGTCCAAGGAGGTACGTCTCAGGTCGTTTACACCAGCGTGGACAATGACTGAGTCATATTTGTACCTGCTGTTGAGAGACCTGAGTGCTTGCGTTATGTGTCGGATTCTAGCGCCCGACAGGCAGCTTACTGTGACCTTCTCCTTACTCAGTCTGGTGAGCGGGACGTCAGTGTGTCTGACTATGGAGTCACCAATGACTAGTGTGTCTGGCATTGTGTTTGGCCTTAAGGGCTGTGACTGTTTGACACTCTGACTGTGAGGTCTATGTGTTGCAGGTGTTGTGTCCTGAGGTGGTGGTTGTTTGGGTGTCTGCTTTGGTGGCCTCTGCTGTTTTGGTAGATTTTTGATCAGAGCCGAGTATGTCTTTGTGTGTTTATGTGTATGATTTGAGGTTGTGATGGTACTATGTGAGACTGGGTCTATAGTGTGTGTGGTAACCTTCTCCTCCTGACTGGTCTTGCCAGTCCTATGTTGAGAGAGCTCAGCCTCCAGTTTGGCCGTATAGTTGCATCTCTCGCATGTATTTGTGTTTTGTGGGAGGAGGAGAGGGTTGTCTGTGTACATGAGGCAATTGTAACATTGCCTCAATATTCCCAGGTTCACCAGCTGAGCAGGAGAGGACACTAGCAACTGATCCCACTCCCTGTTATTTTATCTTTTTACTATATTTTTTGGGAGTGTAATGAGTCAGCAGACTATAAAAATTCCCTGCGGACAAGTCTGTCAGAAATACTGGGTGAGCAAATTGGTGTAGCTAAGGAAATTATTTTTTGAGTTGTGATACAGAATCGGAATTGCCTAGACAAAGTAAGACCTTTGCTGAGTTTAATTCTGGCGGCTGCCAAAAAAGCAATTACTAGAAAATGGAAATCAAAGTGCAAACCAACCGTACTAGAAGTAGGGAATATAGTAAAAAGATAAAATAACAGGGAGTGGGATATTTAGAAATGGATAAGAGCACATTACAGAAAAATAAAATGCGAATTGTGGGAAGAATAAGGCGGGGATAATGACTTGGAGGAGGAATGCGGTTTAAGGGAAGGCAGAAACTGACTGAGCTACGGAAAGTTTCACTAACAATGACTGTATAGGTTATAACTCAGTTTACAACTGAAAATATGCCGATATGGCTTGTTTTCATTTATATACATGTCAAAAGTGACAATTCAATAAAAACGTTTCTTATTTAAAAAATAAAGCGTCAGTCACTGCCAGTGACAACTATACTATAATCACACTCTTCTGTATGGAATAGAGCCCAGTCACTGCCATTTATAACTACACCATCCCCCGTACCCTGCCATAAGGAACAGAGCTCAGTCATTACCTGTGGTAACTACACCATCCCCCGTACCCTGCCATAAGGAACAGAGCTCAGTCATCACCTGTGGTAACTACACCATCCCCCGTACCCTGCCATAAGGAACAGAGCCCAGTCATCACCTGTGGTAACTACACCATCCCCCGTACCCTGCCATAAGGAACAGAGCTCAGTCATTACCTGTGGTAACTATACTATCCCCTGTACCCTGCCTTATGGGTCATTGCTTGGTCAATACCTGTGATAACTATACTATGCCCTGTACCCTGCCATACAGATCAGAGCTTGGTCACTACCTGTGGTAACTATATTATCATCTGTACCCTGCCGTACAGATCAGAGCTCGGTCACTACCTGTGGTAACTATAGTATCATTTGCACCCTGCCGTACAGATCAGAGCTTGGTCACTACCTGTGGTAACTATAGTATCATTTGCACCCTGCCGTACAGATCAGAGCTCGGTCACTACCTGTGGTAAATATAGTATCATCTATACCCTGCCGTATGGATCAGAGCTCGGTCACTACTTGTGGTAACTACAGTATCCCCTGTACCCTGCCTTATGGGTCATTGCTCGCTCACTACCTGTGGTAATTATATTATCATCTGTACCCTGCCATACAGATCAGAGCTCGGTCACTACCTGTGATAACTATATTATCATCTGTACCCTGCCATACAGATCAGAGCTCGGTCACTACCTGTGGTAACTATAGTATCATCTGTACCTTGCCATACAGATCAGAGCTCGGTCACTATCTGTGATAACTATATTATCATCTGTACCCTGCCGTACAGATCGGAGCTCGGTCACTACCTGTGGTAACTATACTATCATCTGTACCCTGCCATACAGATCAGAGCTCGGTCACTACTTGTGGTGACTATATTATCATTTGCACCCTGCCGTACAGATCAGAGCTCAGTCACTACCTGTGGTAAATATAGTATCATCTATACCCTGCCGTATGGATCAGAGCTCGGTCACTACTTGTGGTAACTACAGTATCCCCTGTACCCTGCCTTATGGGTCATTGCTCGGTCACTACTTGTGGTGACTATATTATCATTTGCACCCTGCCATACAGATCAGAGCTCGGTCACTACCTGTGGTAACTATAGTATCATCTGTACCTTGCCGTACAGATCAGAGCTCGGTCATTACCTGTGGTAACTATAGTATCATCTGTACCTTGCCGTACAGATCAGAGCTCGGTCACTACCTGTGGTAACTATAGTATCATCTGTACCTTGCCATACAGATCAGAGCTCGGTCACTACCTGTGGTAACTATAGTATCATCTGTACCTTGCCATACAGATCAGAGCTCGGTCACTACCTGTGGTAACTATAGTATCATCTGTACCTTGCCATACAGATCAGAGCTCGGTCACTACCTGTGGTAACTATAGTATCATCTGTACCTTGCCGTACAGATCAGAGCTCGGTCACTACCTGTGGTAACTATAGTATCATCTGTACCCTGCCGTACAGATCAGAGCTCGGTCACTACCTGTGGTAACTATAGTATCATCTGTACCCTGCCGTACAGGTCAGAACTCAGTCACTACCTGTGGTAACTATAGTATCATTTGTACCCTGCCATACAGGTCAGAGCTCAGTCACTACCTGTGGTAACTATAGTATCATCTGTACCCTGCCGTACAGATCAGAGCTCGGTCATTACCTGTGGTAACTATGGTATCATCTGTACCCTGCTGTACAGATCAGAGCTTGGTCACTACCTGTGGTAACTATACTATCCCCTGTATCCTGCCTTATGGATCATTGCTCGGTCACTACCTGTGGTAACTATATTATCATCTGTACCCTGCCGTACAGATCACAGCTTGGTCACTATCTGTGATAACTATACTATCATCTGTACCCTGCTGTACAGATCAGAGCTTGGTCACTACCTGTGGTAACTAAAGTACTTCCTGTACCTTGCTGTACGGTCACTAGTACCTGTCATTACCAATCTTTAAAACACAACACTCGGGCCAATTATGACTGCTATCCTAGAACCAGGCTGTATGAAACAGTGCTCAAGTTGCTGCCCTTGATAAAGTACAGGTGTTTAAGGAAATTACCGTTATTACAGATGTTTGAACAAACTCTCTGTTGCAACACTGACTCTTGAAATTCATGCATGAAGAAGTTCGATGGCCAGTTTGAGACCCAAAGCTCTTTACTCCTTCCCCTCCAGGCCTCGGTAATCCCTGGCATCAGAAGTATAAACTGGCATCAGACAGCACCATTATCAGATTTGTCTGTCTTGTCCCACCCGGTGGAGATTTGCTCCCTGGAGTCAAAGCAGGACCTCCACAAGGCTTAGCAAAGTAAAAGATCTAAAAAAAGGAAGCCTAAAAACTGCCTCTCTGAACTGTTGCAAAACCATAATGAAGGAGGTGCATGTTCAGGTGGCACACGGGCAGGAGGATAAGGCTAAAGTAGGTGCCCAGCTAAACCCAGAGATATCCCTGAAAAACAAGGGAAGGTGCTGGGATTACAGCAGTGAATACACTCAGCAACTTGCAGAACTGTACATGTTTAACTCATATGTGATATATTTTCTTGACAACTTACTACTGTGGTACTGACTCTTGGGATGATGCATGGATCCTACAGAGTAGAAGGTGACTGGCCTGTTGGTGGAGGAGGGGGGATATGATCCTGCAGTATGGACCTGGCAAAACTACACCAGCTTTCAAAATATTAGCCAAGTTGCAATATTTGGCAAAGGTGTACTCCGAGGACCATATAGCTGCAACCAGTATAGCCTGAGTAGTAACACTTGCAGGTGATAGCTATGGCACTGTTGAATGAGCCTTCAATTAACCTGGGATAAACCTACCTTGATAAGCCAGGGTACCAGAAAGTAATGCAATGAGCTATTTTGAAGTCGGCTGTTTGGTGTCTAGTTTTGCCTCCTTACCCTTGGAAAGACAATAAGATGATGATTAGAATGCCTGCACTACTTTATTCCTTATGGGTAATATTTAAATTGTCTACCCAAATCTACAGAATAAAGAAAAGTTTCCACCCTTATTCTAAGCAAATAGAAAAAATGCAGAGAGGTGGACGGCCACATTCAAGGATAACTCTGTAACCACTTTTGTCATAAAAGATGTTTTATTTTGAACTTTGTCTCTGTCCTTATGCAATAAAAAGAAGATGTCCCTGCACACGAAGCCTTGTAATCCTGAGATCAAGGTTAAGGACTACAAACAAGGCAGTTTTCCACAAAAAGACAATTTATGGGGCGGACGAAGCTGCTTTAAATGGGGAAGGATGTTTTCAGGCAAAAATGTAGGTCTCATGGTAGACAGAGATTTCCTTTTTTGGGTAATCTTATATGTAGGACCCATTAATGAATGGTTTCAATGGCAAGTAGGAATACAGAGGGGGGGGACCAGAGGCAGACACAGAAATGGCAGGTCCATTTACCTTTAGAGACATAAGAACGTCCTGCTTTGTAGAGGGTAACAAGTCAATGAGAACTAGGGACATCTGTGCTGCATTTAGGATCTACCTCTGTTAAAGCACCATTGAGGGGAACCTTTTCCATTTTGTTATGCAATATTTCCTCATCTTGGGATTTCTGGCTCAGCAAAAACACCTAGCAAGTCCTCAGAGAAGAATGTGCCTGGAGAAAGGATGAATGCTAAACTGTGCACACACTCAGCCTTAGCGTTCATAATTTTGAGTTAATCATAACACATTTGTTCTGAGTCAAGATCCACACACTGAGACAACAGGATCAGTTCTTCCTTTGTCAGACTCATCCATTACCCAAGCCTCTTTTTCAATATCCTGATGCAGTATTTGCTCAGCAATCCAGTTGCTAGACAAGCAAAATGAAGGTCCACTTCTGGCATACTCCACTTGTGGACTATAGTCAAGAACACACCCTGTTCAACACCCATTCTTTGAAATCTACTTGTGTTCTGCTCAAATAGAATTGTCCTCCTTACTATTGCCTGCTAACACTAACCCTATGCCTAACTTTAGAAAACCTTTTCAGTAAGACTACCAAAACACAAGACAGTTTGGAGACACACACACACACACGCACTAAAACTATCCACTTACTTAACCATAACTCTCTCCCTAGCCCCACAAACACTTGCGCAGATGCTATCATCTCTATTACAACCCCTCTTACTTTTTTCAGCAACACAGACATTAGGCAATCACAAAATTAACCACTCTGCAATTTATCAAACAAATGCACTTTCGATAAATTGTAGGCCTATATATATATATATATATATATATATATATATATATATATATATATATATATATATATATATATATATACACATATCTATATATAGATTCACTTTACAAGTTCGAAATCCTGAAATATCGAATTTCAGAATCTTGAGCCCATAAAGTGGAAAGGCAAAAACAGCGAACACCCAGAAGCATGACATTCAAAATCAAGACTTCTATATTACACACACACACACACACACACACACACACACACACACACACACACACACACACACACACACACACACACACACACACACACACACACACACACACACACACACACACACACACACACACATCACACACCACACACCACACACATACACATACACACACCTTCCTCCCCACAGACAAACACACAACCCAGTCCTATGTGCCCCACCCCACCCCCAACTTAAATATACTGACTCCAAGGTCGCACTACATACACAAAACACCACCACACAAGCTACATCCCCCTCGCATATACACACACCACAGTATCAAAACACACTAGCACACACTACAGCCCCTACCCAAAACCCTTAAAACATAAACACTTACCTGAATCCATGAACAGAGCACAACACCAGAACCGCTAATTCAACATCTCCGAAATGCGAGATTTTGAATTTCGCACTTCTGGGTGTTCATAGTTTTAGCCTTTCCACTTTATGAGCTCGAGATTCTGAAATTCGATATTTCAGGATTTCAAGCTTATAAAGTGTTTTTTTATATATATATATATATATATATATATATATATATATATATATATATATATATACACACACACACACACACACACACGCACACACACACACACACAGATATATATATATATAGATATATAGATATATAGGGTCTATATTAGAAGACCGAAGATCCGTTTGAGCGAATCTGAAAAGAGCGACACATGTTGCAAGAACGACGGAAACGGCGAAAGTTGAAATGTTGATTTGTTATGGTTGGCCCGTCTGTGGTATAGCTCCGTAAGGTAAGTGTGCGATAGTTATGGACCTTAGGGTTAGGGTGCGGGTTAAGGTAAGTGCATAGATAGGTAATGTATGTAAGGTTTAGTGTAGGGTTAGAATTAGGGTTTTGTTAAATGTATGTGTGTGGATTATTTGCTTTGTTTGGGTATATCACTGTAGGGTAATTGTGCGATAGCTACTGACATTATGGTTAGGGTGCGGGTTAAGGTAAAGGCATAGATAGGTAATGTATGTAAGGGTTAGAAGTAGGGTTTTGATACGTGTATGTGTGTGGATTATTTGTTTTGTTTGGGTATATCATCGTAGGGTAAGTGTGCGATAGTTACAGACCTTAGGGTTAGGGTGCGGGTTAAGGTAAGTGCATAGATAGTATTTTATGTAAGGTTTAGTGTAGGGTTAGAAGTAGGGTTTGGTTAGTGTATGTACGTGGTTTATATATTATGTTTGGGTACGTAGTATGTAGCGCGAGGTGGGTTGGCCAACTATGACAATTCGAGATTTTAAATTTCGCGGTTTAGGGGTTTCGGTGTATTTGTGGTTCGGGCTATACGTGTATCTGCTGTAGTATTTGCTCAAAAGGGTTTTCGGACTTATAATATAGACTATATATATATATATATATATATATGTATGGATCTAGTACTATTGAACGAAAGTTCAATAGTCCGAATCCACAATCACCTAACACACTTTAACGAAAGCGCTTTCACTGAAAAAGCACTTTCGTTAAAGTGTGTTTAAAAAAATAAATAAAACACTACTTTTACGTTTTTGCAGGAGGGCAAGTCCCCCCTGCACCCCCCACACCCCCCAACTTAAACATTCTCACTCCAAGGTCGCACTACAGTGGGGAAAAGGGAATTTTCCCTTATCCCCACTGTAGTGCGATCTCCACAACAGGTATACTTATGGGAAAGTGCCTTTCGGTGAAAAGCACTTTCGCGCAACTATGCCCGGCCAAATCGCCAAATCTGTTTCGGTTACAGAACCCATATATATATATATATATATATATATATATATATATATATATATATATGTGGAAGCTGTTGGACTGTATCATAGTACTGTCAGTCTCCTGGATTCGATCCTCCTTTGGGTGTTTGTCCAAAGCATTCTTTTTCTTTTTTTTCTGTGGGAATTTGAAGAAAGAGCTGACTGACAACACACTGGACAAGAACCAGATGCAGATCTTTTTCAGCAAAAGTTATTCCTACAAGGTTTCTGCACTGTACGTTATGGGCTTATGTTTATATAAGACACACAGAGGACAGCTGGACTTGTCATGTCCCAGACCCAGACAAAAAAAAAATACATGTTAAGAAAATCTCCTTCTCATCTAAGACAATTACTCACCATGATACCAGATAGCTACAAAAATTCCTGGTGAAAAATAGCTACAATAACATCATGGAGTACATATCTGAAGACTCTGGAAACAGACCAACCAGACAGACAGACATCACAATGGGAGCCTCCAGATAATCACACTGGGAGAATAAAGATCTGAAGATGGTGGTGCTGGCTCCATACTACTGACATCAATGAGGGAGGGAGTTCACCGGGCATGCGGGCGAAGGGTGAAGAGCTCTGGAAGTCAGGCTGGTTGTTGGGCTACTGTAGACAGCAATTCCAAACGGCAGTATGAAGACTGTCTACACTATTCCCTGCACTCCTGAGTCAGTATGATGACTGTCTATACTATCCCCTGCACTCCTGAGTCAGTATGAAGACTGTCTATACTATCCCCTGCACTCCTGAGTCACCATGAAGACTGTCTATACTATCCCCTGCACTCCTGAGTCAGTATGAAGACTGTCTATACTATTCCCTGCACTCCTGAGTCACCATGAAGACTGTCTATACTATCCCCTGCACTCCCGAGTCAGTATGATGACTGTCTATACTATCCCCTGCACTCCTGAGTCAGTATGAAGACTGTCTATAATATGCCCTGCACTCCTGAGTCAGTATGAAGACTGTCTACACTATTCCCTGCACTCCTGAGTCAGTATGAAGACTGTCTATACTATCCCGTGCACTCCTGAGTCAGTATGAAGACTGCCCATACTATCCCCTGCACTCCTGAGTCAGCATGAAGACTGTCTATACTACCCCCTGCACTCCTGAGTCAGTATGAAGACTGTCTATACTATCCCCTGCACTCCTGAGTCAGTATGAAGACTGTCTATACTACCGCCTGCACTCTTGAGTCAGTATGAAGATTGTCTATACTACCCCCTGCACTCCTGAGTCAGTATGAAGACTGTCTATACTATCCCGTGCACTCCTGAGTCAGTATGAAGACTGTCTATACTATCCCCTGCACTCCTGAGTCACTATGAAGACTGTCTATACTATCCCCTGCACTCCTCAGTCGGTATGAAAACTGTCTATACTACCCCCTGCACTCCTGAGTCAGTAGAAAGACTGTCTATACTATTCCCTGCACTCCCAAGTCAGTATGAAGACTGTCTATACTATCCCGTGCACTCCTGAGTCAGTATAAAGACTGCCCATACTATCCCCTGCACTCCGCAGTCAGCATGAAGACTGTCTATACTACCCCCTGCACTCCTGTGTCAGTATGAAGACTGTCTATACTATCCCCTGCACTCCTGAGTCAGTATAAAGACTGTATATACAATCCCCTGCACTCCTGAGTCAGCATGAAGACTGCCTATACTATCCCCTGCACTCCTGAGTCAGTATAAAGACTGTCTATACTATCTCTTTCACTCCTTAGTCAGTATGAAGTCTGTCTATACTATCCCCTGCACTCCTGAGTTAGTATGAAGACTGTCTATACTATCCCCTGCACTCCTGAGTCAGTATGATGACTGTCTATACTATCCCCTGCACTCCTGAGTCAGTATGATGACTGTCTATACTACCCCCTGCACACCTGTGTCAGTATGAAGACTGTCTATACTATCCCCTGCACTCCTGAGTCAGTATGAATACTGTCTACACTACCCCCTGCACTCCTGAGTCAGTATGAAGACTGTCTATACTATCCCCTGCACTCCTGAGTAACCACGAAGACTGTCTATACTATCCCCTGCACTCCTGAGTCAGTATGAAGACTGTCTATACTATTTCCTGCACTCCCGAGTCAGTATGAAGACTGTCTATACTATCCCCTGCACTCCTGAGTCAGTATGAAGACTGTCTATACTATCCCCTGCACTCCTGATTCAGTATGAAGACTGTCTATACTATTCCCTGCACTCCTGAGTCAGTATGAAGACTGTCTATACTATCCCCTGCACTCCTGAGACAGTATGAAGACTGTATATACTATCCCCTGCACTCCTGAGTCAGCATGAAGACGGTCTATACTATCCCCTGCACTCCTGAGACAGTATGAAGACTGTATATACTATCCCCTGCACTCCTGAGTCAGCATGAAGACTGTCTATACTATCCCCTGCACTCCTGGGTCAGTATGAATGCTGTCTACACTACCCCCTGCACTCCTGAGTCAGTATGAAGACTGTCTATACTATTCCCTGCACTCCTGAGTCAGTATGAAGACTGTCTATACTATCCCCTGCACTCCTGGGTCAGTATGAATGCTGTCTACACTACCCCCTGCACTCCTGAGTCAGTATGAAGACTGTCTATACTACACCTGCACTCCTGAGTCAGTATTGACTGTCTATACTATCCCCTGCACTCCTGAGTCAGTACAAAGACTGTCTATAATATCCCCTGCACTCCTGAGTCAGTATGAAGACTGTCTATACAGATGCATAACAATCTTTTATAAGCTCTAATTTCACACTAACATCAGACACAGCATTCACTGTAAAAATTGAGCCACAGGCTTTTAGCTGCTTTAAAAGCTGTAATATACTTCTGACTACCATAGAAAAATGATAGCAGCACAGTGATGTGTCAAACAGCTTTTAAATATTTTACAAGCTCAGATGTATACTTCTTTACTGCCAATCTGTCTGATAACTTTAGGTGTCTTCTGTATGCCACTTCCCATTCCTTCACTTTTCTTTTTTTGTGTCTGTAACTGGCAGTCCAATGGAACTAAAAGAATTCCATCTACTACAAAGAAATGTGATTAAGTTCTTCTGATCATAAAATAGCTATATTTTCTCAAAATGGATGATACAATTCACCTCTTGAACTTTGCTTCACCCTGACGTAGATACGAATTTCTTGACCTCAATTTATTAATAATATAACAACTTGATTATGATTAAAGACCTAACCATAAGCCCCTATATATTCTACACCCTACTGCAAAGTGATATGCATAGTGTCTTTTATACCCCGATGTATGAGTAGGGAAGCAGAACTCAGCCACAACAATACAGCCTGCACCCTGTATATAAAAGTAGAATAAAGCAAATCACCAGAAATAAAATTCAGTGTGAGAGTGCACTCAACGTTAACAGTACATGTTTGAGGAGGATTATAACTACAATCATATCCATAATGTATGGGAAATGACTGCATGCAATGTGCACCCAACTGCTAGTCTCCCAGAGCTCTGACATTGTGACACAGGCTCGCCCATCACCAACCACAGACCTCTGACACTGTGACACAGGCTCGCCTGTTACCAACCCCAGAGCTCTGACACTGTGACACAGGCTCACCCATCACCAACCCCAGAACCCAGACACTGTGACACATGCGTGCCCATCACCAGCCCAAGAGCTCTGACATTGTGACACAGGTTCGCCCATCACCAACCCCAGAGCTCTGACACTGTGTCACATGCTCACCCATCACCAGCCCCACAGCTCTGACATTGTGACACAGGCTCACCCATCACCAACCCCACAGCTCTGACGTTGTGACACAGGCTCGCCCATCACCAACCCCAGGGCTCTGATGTTGTGACACAGGCTCACCCATCACCAACCCCACAGCACTGATGTTGTGACACAGGCTTGCCAAACACCAACTCTGGAGGTCTGACATTGTGACACAGGCTCACCCATCACCAACCCCAGAGCTCTAATGTTGTGACACAGGCTCGCCCATCACCAAGCCCAGAGCTCTGATGTTGTGACACAGGCTCACCCATCACCAACCCCAGAACTCTGACACTGTGACACAGGCTCACCCATCATCAACTCCAGAACTCAGACACTATGACACAAGCGGGCCCATCACCAGCCCCACAGCTCTGACATTGTGACACAGGCTCGCCCATCACCAACCCCACAGCTCTAATGCTGTGGCACAGGCTCACCCATCACCAACTCCAGAGCTCTGACATTGTGACACAGGCTCACCCATCACCAACCCCAGAGCTCTAATGTTGTGACACAGTCTTGCTCAACACCAAACCCAGAGCTCTGCCATTGTGACACAGGCTCGCCCATCACCAACCCCAGAGATCTAATGTTGTGACATAGGCTCACCCATCACCAACCCCAGAGCTCCGATGTTGTGACAAAGGCTCACCCATCACCAACCCCAGAGCTCTAATGTTGTGACACAGGCTCACCCATCACCAACCCCAGAGCTCCGATGTTGTGACACAGGCTTGCACATCACCAACCCCTGAGCTCTGATGCTGTGACACAGGCTCACCCATCACCAACCTCAGAGCTCTGCCATTGTGACACAGGCTCGCCCATCACCAACCCCACAGCTCAAATGTTGTGACATAGGCTCGCCCATCACCAACCCCACAGCTCTAATGTTGTGACACAGGCTCACCCATCACCAACCCCAGAGCTCTAATATTGTGACACAGGCTCACCCATTACCAACCCCAGAGCTTTGATGTTGTGACACAGGCTCACCCATCACAAACCCCAGAGCTCTAATGTTGTGACACAGGCTCGCCCATCACCAACCCCAAAGCTCTGACACTGTGACACAGGCTCCCCATCACCAACCCCAGAGCTCTGACACAGTGACACAAGTGCACCCATCACCAGCCCCACAGCTCTGACATTGTGACACAGGCTCGCCCATCACCAACCCCACAGCTCTAATGTTGTGACACAGGCTCGCCCATCACCAACCCTAGAGCTCTAATGTTGTGACACAGGCTCACCCATCACCAACCCCACAGCTCTAATGTTGTGACACAGGCTCACCCATCACCAACTCCAGAGTTCTAATTATGTGACACAGGCTCACCCATCACCAACCCCAGAGCTCTAATGTTTTGCCACAGGCTCGCCCATCACCAACCCCAGAGCTGTGACACTGTGACACAGGCTCACCCATCACCAACCGCAGAGCTCTAATGTTGTGACACAGGCTCACCCATCACTAACCCCAGAGCTCTAATGTTGTAACACAGGCTCGCCCATCACCAACCCCAGAGCTCTAATGTTGTGACACAGTCTTACTCATCACCAACCCCAGAGCTCTAATGTTGTGACACAGTCTCGCTCATCACCAACCCCAGAGCTGTGACACTGTGACACAGGCTCACCCATCACCAACCCCAGAGCTCTAATATTGTGACACAAGCTCGCCCATCACCAACCCCAGAGCTGTGACACTGGGACACAGGCTCGCCCATCACCAACCCCAGAGCTCTGCCATTGTGACACAGGCTCACCCATCACCAACCCCAGAGCTGTGACACTGTGACACAGGCTCACCTATCACCAACCCCAGAGCTGTGACACTGGCTCGTCCATCACCAGCACTGGTAGATAAGGCTGAATACTGGACAAAACTCACTTTCAGCCCACGTTACCTTTTGTTCATTTTTTCTTTTGCAAGTGAAGGGAATCGCATGCTTTCATTACTCCTCATTCACTCTTCACGTTTTACGCACAGACACCTGTGGGTGGGAATCCCCTTATCCGCTTTCATTACTCCACATTCACTCTTCACGTTTTATGCCCAGAGACCTGTGGGTGGGAATCCCCTTATCCGCTTTCATTACTCCTCATTCACTCTTCACGTTTTATGCCCAGAGACAGTACAGTTGTGTACACTTACCATAAATGTAGATGTTTGAGCGTATTTACTGTTGCAGTCATTAAATTTGGGTAATCCTGCTGGCAGGTTGCCCTCAGTCAGGCTGAATTCCAAAGTCTTGGGTCCTGCATCGGCTGTCGTCACCCCTTCCCTGACATCAGGTCATCAGGGGTATAAAAGAAGCAGCCGATGCCATTTTATTTAGTTTTTCTTCCCCCAGATGTCAGGTACCCCCAAAAAGGGTAGTCAAAATTCATATCTATATATAAAATAACATGCAACAATATAAACTTTACCTTCATCCACCAGCAAATACACCACATAGGTTGTGTAAATCAGAGAAGGAAAGATAGGTTCCATCAGAAGAAAAAGGGGGGATGGCAGGTGGGTAACCTGGACTGCAACAGTGAATACACTCGAACATCTACATTTATGGTAAGTGTACACAACTGTACTATGTTCTTTGTGTTTCACTGTTGCGGTCATTACATTTGGGTAGATTCCCAAAGCTATGGTTGGGAGGCTGGAGCTACACAGCATTAGGAGTGACTATGAGACCTGCAAAACTGCAGTGGCAAAGCCTGCCCTGGATTTAGAGTAGAGTGGCACATGATAGTGCTTTGTAAAGGTGTGCACTGAACTCCAAGTAGCTGACTCTAAAATGTCCTTGGTTGGTACTCCTCTGAGAAAGGCTGCAGAAGTGGCTGCAGCTCTGGTGGAATGTGGCCTAATGGCCTTAGGCACTGGCTTGCCATGGTATAAGTAGCAGAAACTAATGCAGTGGCCTATCCATTTTGAAATAGTCTGCTTTGAGATAGACTTTTCTTGTGATCCTGCAGCATATGCCACTAGTAATTGCTATGTTTTTCTGAAAATTTTGGTTCTGTCCAGGTAGAATCTAAGCTGTCTGTGTATGTCCAAAGAATGCAGAATTATTTCCCCCTTGTTCTGTGGATTTGGATAAAAAGTTGGCAGATGAATGGTTTGGTTAAGAGCCACACTGGACACCACTTTAGGCATAAATGTTGGGTTTGTCCTCAGGGAGACCCTGTCTGGATAAAAAATGATAAAAGGTTCCACAGCCACGAGTGCCTGTAGCTCTGAAACTCGTCTTGCAGAAGTTATTACTAGGAGCAGAGCTGTTTTCCAAGATAAAAACTTTAAATCAGCAGTAGCAGCTGGTTCAAAAGGAGGCAGGGTGAGTTTTTCCAAGACATAGTTGAGGTCCCATACAGGCACTGGTGATCTCCTTGGAGGCCTTAAATTGTTGGGTCCTCTGAGGTACTGTTTTAATAAGGGATGAGAAAAGATTGGTGGATTTGCATTGTAATGAGCCAAAATGGCAGCGGCATGAATTTTAATAGATGAGAAAGATAGGCCTTTGTCCAGCATCTCAGTTAAGTATTGTAAAATCTGAGGAATATTTGGCACAGCTGTATCTGTTCATTGTGCCTGGTTCCAAGCACAGAATCTCTTCCATTTTCCAGCATAAGATTTTTCTAGTACTAGGCCTTCTAGCTTCCAAAATGACATCCATCACAGCTTTGCTGAGAGGTGTGGTGTGTTTTGTATGACTACATTATCCGCCATGCTGCCAGGTTTAAAGTCCTGAGCTGGCTGTGCAGGATCGGATTGTTTTGCTGGGACAGTAGATATGGTACTTGAGGTAAGGTCCAAGCTGGGCATTGAAGCAAGCTCCTTAACATTGGGTACCAGTGCTGGTGGGGCCAGTCTGGTGCAATTAGTATCATCTTTGGCTTCTCCTGTCTGACCTTTAGGAGTACCTTGGGGAGGAGAGGCAGAGGGGAAAGGCATACACTAATAGGTTTTTCCAGCTGAAGGATAGGGCGTCGACGTTCCATGCTTGTCTGTGATAAATCCTTGTGCAAAATCTCTGTAGTTGGTAGTTGTGAGGGGGAGGCAAATAGATCTATGTCCAGGCATCCCCATTTCCTTGTTATCATGCTGAAGACTTATGGATCCAGCTGCCACTCGTGGGGATCCATGAGGTTTCTACTTAGTACATCTGCCAGAGTATTTTTCCTTCCTGGCAGGAATTGTGCCTGCAGATGTACTTGGTAAGTCAATGCTGTGTCCCACAACATCATGGCTAGTCTGCAAAGGGGGTAAGAATGTGTGCCCTCTGCTTGTTTATATACCACATGACCGTGGTGTTGTCTGTCTTTATCAGTAGTTGTCCTGGTTGAAGTAGGTCCTTGAAGGCTGTCAGGGCATTTTGAACAGCTAGCATCTCTTTTTGATTGATATGTAGATGCATTTGGTTTGAGGTCCATGTTCCCTGAATGCATCTTCCTGCCATGTGGGCCCCCCAGGCATAATCTGACGCATCCATTGTTAGTGTCTGCCTGACTGGGGGCAATGTGAACGGCTGTCCCTTGTTTTGGTGACAAGCCTTTGCCCACCATCGAAACTCCTGTTGCAGGCAGGGAATGAGAGCAATTATAGTTTCCAGGCTGTGGCAATGTTGAGTCCAAACACTTTTTAGGTACCACTGAAGTTTCCTCATATGCAGTCTTGCATATGGAATTAGTAGTATGCAGAATGCCATGAAACCCAAAGCCTGCAGAATTTTTCTTGCAGATAACTGGGCCTTTGTTGCTGACATTTTGAAATAAGTAGTCAGTTGTCTTTGTTTGTCTGATGTGAGATAAGCCATCTGGGCAGTTGTATTTAAGCTTGCACCCAGGAATATTATCTCTTGAGAGGGTACTAGTTTTGATTTCTTTTCGTTGACTGTGTTAGAAGTTTTTTCACAAATGCTGTAGAAGAATGTCCTTGTTCTCTGCTTGAATTAGAAAGTCGTCCAAGTAAGGATATATTTGTATTCCTCTTTGTCTGCAGAATGCAATTACTGGTGCCAGGCACTTTGTAAAGACCCTGGGCGCAGTAGATAAGCCAAAGGGCAGTGCAGAGAATTGGTAATGCCTAGAGCCAGCCTTGAATCTGAGGTAACTTCTGCATACTGGGACATGCAGGTATGCCTCTTTTAGGTCTAAAGTTACAAGCCAAGCATTCTTGCCCAGTGTGGGCAGTAGCTGCTGCAAAGTCAACATTTTGAATTTTGGTATATACAGGAACGTATTCAGAATCGATAGGTCCAGTATTGGCCTCCAGGCCTTGTCCTTTCTAGGAACCAAGAACAGTCTTGAGTAAAATCCATGTCCCCGCTCTTGCTCTGGCACTTCTTGAATGGCCCTCATGTCCATGAGGGATGAGACTTGTTTTTGTGCCTCTGCCCATTGATTTTTTGGCAGATCTGGCCAGCCATTTGTCTTTGGCAGGGTATGGAAATGGAACTTGTAGCCTTGTGACACGATATTTAGAACCCACTTGCCCTGGGTTATGCTATGCCAATTTTGAGAAAAAAGTGCTAATTTTCCCCCCTAAGGGTGCTGCCAGGAAATAAGTGCTTGGTGCAGGCAGGGGGAAGTCATTGGGACTGTTTCCTGTATGGTTGTGATTTGTCTTCTCCACTTTTGGAGGTAGAAGCACCCCATTGCTTTGACGTGTATGAACCTTGAGCCTAAGATCTGCCTCTAGGGCGTCTGGGTCTACCCCTTTGAGGTCTGTCTGACACTGGAAAGGACCAATTCCTTGTTGGCCAGTGTCTACTAAACCTAGGTGGCTGTACTTGAAATAAATCTTTGACCGTTTGCATAGCTTTAGCCCTGTCCTCCATTTTCTTTAACACCTCTTCTGCCTTAACACCAAACAAAGAATCATGCTGTAAAGGTGCATCTAATAATTTAACTTTGACATGATCAGGCAGATTTTGTTCCTTTAACCAAGCATGCCTTCTAATTACAGAACCAGTAACTGCGGCCCTGCAGGAGGCCTCTAAAGAATCAAAACCACATTGCAAAGTATGTTTTCCAACTTGCTCAACTGCATGCAATATATCCTGCATTTCCTTGTTTTCTGCACATTCAGAATTTAACAACATTTTCTGTTTAAACAATGCCATGACATGTTGCTGATATTTGAGCATATGAAACTGACAGTTTAAGGCCCTTATAGCCAAGGTAGCAGATGTGTAAACCTTTTTTCCCCATCTATCCAGTGCCCTAGAATCCCTATCAGAAGGGGTAGGGTTTTTTGCAGCGGAAGCCTTAACACCCTTGGGACCCTGAAAAATAGTTTCTGGGTCTGCAGCAGGGTTTTTAAAAAGGAATTTATGTGAGTCAGGAACCCTGTAATATCTGTCAGGCTTAACAGGAGCTGGAGGTAAGGAGTCAGGGGTAAGGCTTGACTCCGAAAACACATCATCTACAATGTCTAACACAGGAGGGATGGCTAGTGGCTTGTGCTGAGGTAGTAACAGGAAATCCCTGAGCCTCTTTTTAGACTCTGAAAAATCTTGGCTCTCCCAGTGGAAATGCTCCCTCATGGTATGCTAGGTTTTCCCAAAAGAATAATCCTCAGGAGGAGAAGCTGAAGGCATGGATTCTTCAGCATCAGAATCCTCATAGGGTGGAAAGGAATATTCCTGATCAGAAGAGGAATTAGAAGAAATGGAAACCTGATTTGAAGATTCATAGTCAGTCTCTTGCCTAGGCCTCTTATCAGGAGGGGGATGGGAACCCCTGATCAGGCTAATCAAGTCTTCGGCCTTTTGAGCATCTGTTTTTTGGGCATGGAGGCCTGTCCACGTGGCTCTTGAGGTTGCTTCTTTGCCTTTGAAGGTGCTTTAGTCTTTGCCTTTGAAGTCGGTTTAATGTATAGATGTTTGGGTCTGAATACACCCTCAGAGGCTGGTGCCTGCTCAGCGGCTCCAGACCCATCTGAAGGATTAGCGTCCGAGCTACCAACACTTTGAGTTTCCAGTGGCATGGCCGACTCCACATGGGAGTCGGTAGCGGCCTGCGACTCTAAAGTAGCAGTCATCAGGGGCTGCAAAAGCACCTCACTGAGAACCAGCGACTTGCTTAGGAGAAGATTCGTCGTCGGTTTTGGGCCTCAGCTGTCTTTCTTTTTCTTTTTTTTGTGAACTCCGGTAGTCGGATGGCTTTCTGACGACATTTCTGGATAATTAAATCTGCGTCCAAAGTAGTTTAAAGCAAAATCATACCGACACTTAATAGTGCAATGGTTAAATCTAGCACAAAACCGACAACCCAGAAAATTATGATCAGTGCCTAGGCAAGGAATACAGTAAGAATGAAAGTCCTTATGAGGTATTTGCTTCCCACAAGAAATATAATTATTAACTTTTTCTGACCGGTTCTAGAGCAAGAAAAAAGTTTCCCCAATGGGGTACTTAGTTTTATAGAAGACTTCGGATTTGAAATTCGAACTTGAAAATCTCAGGAGTCGGCCAACCGGCACTTGCGAACTGCTTCTGCTTCGGGCACCATGCGGCAGGAAAGACTAAAGAAAATGGCGTCGGCTGCTTCTTTTATACCCCTGATGACCTGACATCAGGGAAGGGGAGATGACAGCCGATGTAGGACCCAAGACTTTGGAATTCAGGCCGACTGAGGGCAACCTGCCAGCAGGATTATCCAAATGTGATAACTGCAACAGTGAAACACGAAGAACATCTGTGGGTAGGAATCCCCTTATCTGCTTTCATTACTCCTCACTCACTCTTCACGTTTTATGCCCAGAGACCTGTGGGTGGGAATCCCCTTATCCGCTTTCATTACTCCTCATTCACTCTTCACGTTTTATGCCCAGAGACCTGTGGGTGGGAATCCCCTTAGCCGCTTTCATTACTCCTCATTCACTCTTCACGTTTTACGCCCACAGACCTGTGGGTGGGAATCCCCTTATCCTCTTTCATTACTCCTCATTCACTCTTCACATTTTACGCCCAGAGACCTGTGGGTGGAAATCCCCTTATCCGCTTTCATTACTCCTCATTCACTCTTCCTGTTTTACGCACAGTGACCTGTGGGTGGGAATCCTCTTAATTCACTCTTCACGTTTTATGCCCAGAGACCTGTGGGTGGGAATCCCCTCATCCGCTTTCATTACTCCTCATTCACTCTTCACGTTTTACGCACAGAGAGCTGTGGGTGGGAATCCCCTTATCCGCTTTCATTACTCCTCATTCACTCTTCACGTTCTATGCACAGAGACTTGTGGGTGGGAATCCCCTTATCCGCTTTCATTACTCCTCTTTCACTCTTCACATTTTATGCCCAGAGACCTGTGGGTGGGAATCCCCTTATCCGCTTTCATTACTCCTTATTAACTCTTCATGTTTTACTCCCAGAGACCTGTGAGTGGGAATCCCCTTATCCGCTTTCATTACTCCTCATTCACTCTTCACGTTTTACACCCAGAGACCTGTGGGTGGGAATCCCCTTATCCGCTTTCATTACTCCTCATTCACTCTTCACGTTTTATGTGCAGAGACCTGTGGGTGGGAATCCCGTTATCCGCTTTCATTATTCCTCATTCACTCTTCACGTTTTACGCACACAGACCTGTGGGTGGGAATCCCCTTATCCGCTTTCATTACACCTCATTCACTCTTCACGTTTTACACCCAGAGACCTGTGGGTGGGAATGCCCTTATCTGCTTTCATTACTCCTCATTCACTCTTCACGTTTTACGTGCAGAGACCTGTGGGTGGGAATCCCCTTATCCGCTTTCATCATTCCTCATTCACTCTTCACGTTTTACGCACATAGACCTGTGGGTGGAAATCCCCTTATCCGCTTTCATTACTCCTCATTCACTCTTCACGTTTTACGCTCAGAGACCTGTGCATGGGAATGCCCTTATCCGCTTTCATTACTCCTCATTCACTCTTCACGTTTTACACCCAGAGACCTGTGGCTGAGAATCCCCTTATCCGTTTTCATTACTCCTCATTCACTCTTCACGTTTTACGCACAGAGACCTGTGGGTGGGAATCCCCTTATCCACTTTCATTACTCCTCATTCACTCTTCACGTTTTACACCCAGAGACCTGTGGGTGGGAATCCCCTTATCCGCTTTCATTACTCCTCATTCACTCTTCACGTTTTATGCCCAGAGACCTGTGGGTGGGAATCCCCTTATCCGCTTTCATTACTCCTCATTCACTCTTCACTTTTTACGCCCAGAGACCTGTGTGTGGGAATCCTTTTATCCGCTTTCATTACTCCTCATTCACTCTTAACGTTTTATGCCCAGAGACCTGTGGGTAGGAATCCCCTTATCCGCTTTCATTACTCCTCATTCACTCTTCACGTTTTATGCACAGAGACCTGTGGGTGGGAATCCCCTTTTCCGCTTTCATTCCTCCTCCTTCACTCTTCACGTTTTACACCCAGAGACCTGTGGGTGGGAATCCCCTTATCCGCTTTCATTACTCCTCATTCACTCTTCACGTTTTACGCACAGAGACCTGTGGGTGTTCACTCTTCACGTTTTATGCACAGAGACCTGTGGGTGCTCACTCTTCACGTTTTATGCATAGAGACCTGTGGGTGGGAATCCCATTATCCTCTCTGTACATCTCTGGCCTAAGTTAGGTGGAGTAAAATTAGATTTCCCCACTGTTCTTCTCCATGTGGCAAAGATAAAGGACAGAAAAGCAGACCACAAACAGGAAAAGTGTTTGGGATCCATTAGACCTTCAGTGAACCTACTACAGCTACTGCTATGTTGAGTGGTGCACTGACATGAATGTGTTACGTTATGGTGAGTGGTGCAAGCACACAAGTGCACTAGGTTATGGTGAGTGATGTACCCAAACCAGTGGGCTAGGTTATGGTAAGTGGTGCACCCACATGAGTGCGTTATGTTATAGTGAGTGGTGCACCCACAAGAGTGCGCTAGGTTATGGTGAGTGGTGCAGTCATACCAGTGCGCTAGGTTATTTTGAATGATGCACCCACACCAGTGCACTAGGTTATTTTGAGTGATGCATCCACACCAGTGCACTAGGTTATTTTGAGTGATGCATCCACACCAGTGCACTAGGTTATGGTGAGTGGTTTAATGTGCTAGGCTATAGTGAGTGGTACACCCACAAGAGTATGCTAGGTTATGGGTTGTGGTGTACCCACACAAGTGTGCTAGGTTATAATTAGTGGTGCAGCCACATGAGTTTGCTATGTTACTGTGAGTGGTATACCCATGAGTACACTATTTTATGGTGAATGGTGCACCCAAACACACACACACACACACACACACACACACACACACATGCGATGCACCCACATGGGTGCACTAGGTTATGGGTTGTGGTGCACCTACACAAGTGCACTAGGTTATGGTGAGTGGTGCACCCACATGAGTGTGCTAGGTTATGGTGAGTGCTGCACCCACACTAGTGTGCTAGGTTATGATGAGTGGTGCACCTACTCAAATTAACTATGTTATGGTGAGAGGTGCACCTAAGATTGCTCTATGTTATGATGAATGGTGAGTGATGTACTCACACAAGTGCACTATGTTCTTCATATGGACTACTACTTTAGGAGTATTAGTGGCGTACAAAAAGACTTTCAAAGAACTGGCCAAGGCAGAAAGTGACAGCAAGACTTGCAGGATGTCTCTTCCAAATCCTGTCCTGCTCTTGACTATACAACTAGCCTACATTGTTTGGAAAATGTATGCCTATAGCAACATGTGACTGCTTTGCATATACTTGGGAAGAGATATTCCTGAGAAGGACTGATGCAGAAGCAGCCCTGGTAGGAGTGTACTTTAAACTTTCATTGTAAAGTTTTTCCATGCTTTTTTAACTCATTTAGAGATGGTCTGGTTGGTGACTGGTCTATCCTCTTTCCCTGGTGCAAAGGAAATCAATGGATTGCATGTTTAATGCCTTCAGTCTTGTCTATACAATATACCTGCACTGTGTGTGTATATGGAACAGGTGCAGGCCATTCTCACTTCGTTTGCTTAGAAAGAGACATACATTTGTTAATGGAAACAGAAACTAGTTTTGGCAAGAAGGGAAGGAAGGCAGGAAGGGATGGCCCTCAGGTTAACCCTATTTCAGTTAAAGAAAAGAAGCTCCCTGGCCATTAACATTCGCAGCCCTTCGATCCTGCTACTAAAGTAATGGCCATTAACATTCGCAGCCCTTCGATCCTGCTACTAAACTAATGGCCGTTAACATTCGCAGCCCTTCGATCCTGCTACTAATCTAATGGCCGTTAACATTCGCAGCCCTTCGATCCTGCTACTAAAGTAATGGCCGTTAACATTCGCAGCCCTTCGATCCTGCTACTAAACTAATGGCCGTTAACATTCGCAGCCCTTCGATCTTGCTACTAAACTAATGGCCATTAACATTCGCAGCCCTTCGATCCTGCTACTAAACTAATGGCCGTTAACATTCGCAGCCCTTCGATCCTGCTACTAAAGTAATGGCCGTTAACATTCGCAGCCCTTCGATCCTGCTACTAAACTAATGGCCATTAACATTCACAGCCCTTCGATCCTGCTATTAAACTAATGGCCATTAAAATTCGCAGCCTTTCGATCCTGCTACTAAACTAATGGCCATTAACATTCGCAGCCCTTCGATCCTGCTACTAAACTAATGGCCATTAACATTCGCAGCCCTTCGATCCTGCTACTAAACTAATGGCCATTAACACTTGCAGCCCTTCGATCCTGCTACTAAACTAATGGCCGTTAAATTTCGCAGCCCTTCGATCCTGCTACTAAACTAATGGCCATTAACATTCGCAGCCTTTCGATCCTGCTACTAAACTAATGGCCGTTAACATTTACAGCCCTTCGATCCTGCTACTAAAGTAATGGCCGTTAACATTCGCAGCCCTTCGATCCTGCTACTAAACTAATGGCCATTAACATTCGCAGCCCTTCGATCCTGCTACTAAACTAATGGCCGTTAACATTCACAGCCTTTCGATCCTGCTACTAAACTAATGGCCATTAACATTCGCAGCCCTTCGATCCTGCTACTAAACTAATGGCCATTAACATTCGCAGCCCTTCGATCCTGCTACTAAACTAATGGCCATTAACACTTGCAGCCCTTCGATCCTGCTACTAAACTAATGGCCGTTAACATTCGCAGCCCTTCGATCCTGTTACTAAACTAATGGCCATTAACATTCGCAGCCCTTTGATCCTGCTACTAAACTAATGGCCGTTAACATTCGCAGCCCTTCGATCCTGCTACTAAACTAATGGCCATTAACATTCGCAGCCCTTCGATCCTGCTACTAAACTAATGGCCATTAACATTCGCAGCCCTTCGATCCTGCTACTAAACTAATGGCCATTAACATTCGCAGCCCTTCGATCCTGCTACTAAACTAATGGCCATTAACATTCGCAGCCCTTTGATCCTGCTACTAAACTAATGGCCATTAACACTTGCAGCCCTTCGATCCTGCTACTAAACTAATGGCCGTTAACATTCGCAGCCCTTCGATCCTGCTACTGAACTAATGGCCATTAACATTCACAGCCCTTCGATCTTGCTACTAAACTAATGGCCATTAACATTCGCAGCCCTTCGATCCTGCTACTAAACTAATGGCCATTAACATTCGCAGCCCTTCGATCCTGCTACTAAACTAATGGCCATTAACATTCGCAGCCCTTCGATCCTGCTACTAAACTAATGGCCACAAGGAGTGCTTCTATAAAGACAAAATTTTAACGGGAGCCGATGCTGCTGGTTTGAAAGGATCCAAGACAATTTTTTTTAATATAATGATTAAGATCCCACCTATGGCACTCCTAGGCAGAAAAATATACAGAACTCCGATTTAAGAACTTTTTATCAACATATGGTCTGCCAGCAAGAGGTCTTAAGGAAGGCACACTGAAGTGGCAGAAACAAGTCTGTGAGGAGTAGGAAAGTCCTGCTTGAAAAAGATCTGACAGATCAGTATCATGGAAGTCCTACTGAACTGCAATCCTGGGACTATTAGCTCAGCAGAAACAGCACCTCCTCCATTCTGCCAGGTATCTTCATTTAATTATTTAATTAGGTTTCCTGGCCTCCTTCATGATGTTAAGCATTCCCTTAGGAAAAAGGTACTTTAACAATAGAATAAATGTTCCTGGAGGTTTGGGTGCCTCATTGCTCGTAAGTGCAGGGTCAAAGGGTTTACTACCATCTCCATCCATCTAGCCATCTATCTACTACCCCTTTTCCCATTTTTACACATGGGGTAGGGTTGTCACTTCAATAGTGACAATCATCTACAGCCAAGTTTCACAACACTAGGTGGTTAATCCTGCCACAGCTGTTCTATCATACCATAGACTCACATGCACAAACATCTGTGGCCAATTTAGAGTGCCCAGTCCACTTTGGGATATGGGAAGAAACCGTAGCACCAAGAGGAAACCCACCCCAACACTGACAGGACACAAAGGCTCCACACAGAAAGCACCACAGCTGAGAATCAAACCAGAGAACATCTTGCTGTAAAGCCAGCTATCAGAAGGAAAGTATAAAATGTTTCCCTCCAGAGCCACACTAAGGGCAAGAACCAGTACTGCATTAGCCAGAAATGGGCCATGCAACTCAGTCTGGGCCTTTCTACTCCTATGTTCTCTGAAAGTATTGCAGAATGAACAGAGCAAGACTCTGTAAAATGGGAATGAGATGGTGTCTATCCTCTGTGCTTGCTACTTATTTATTTATTTTATTTATTTACACTTGTTTACTGGGGAGGTCTGACTGGACAGATCTATCTGTTTTCAGCAGAGGCCTGGGGAGAAAAGCTCCAGAAAGAATTAGTAACATACTATACATAAGATATTTACATGAGCATTGTGGTTTACACACACAGTTATAAAACATAGGAGATAGCAGATATATGTTGGCATAAGATATTTGCATAAGCATAGTGGTTTACACATACAGTTAAAAATATAGCAGGTAATAATGTGATTATTGTTCATACAGTATGTTTAGTAAAGATAATCTTGAAGATCTAATAAAGATGAGAAGAAAGAAAAAAACATTTACATTTTAAGGGAAAGATGTTTAACTTAGTCTAGGGGAGAGTTAGTGGGTATAAATGGGACAGTGGGGAGAAGTGTCATTGAGTTGGTAAGGAAAGTGTGATAATAAATGCAGTACATCTTTGGGAGTTTTAAAGAACTTGGATAGTGGCTAGGGGAAAAGTGTTAAAATATGTCAGCCAGATGCTAGGCAGTTGCATGTCCAGGAGTTATTTATGTGGGAAATAAGTTGTTTTGTAAAGATGGTTTGGTTAGGTTGTACCCTGATTTGTAGTGGTAGGGAGTTCCAAGTCTTGGCAATGTTGCTAGAATACAGGGAGTCACCAGAGCAGTAATGGCTTTTGGAGATTGCGATTATTGCCTTGTTAGTGGATCAGGTTCTCAGTATTTAGAGTAGAGGGTGATCAGGTCTTGTAAGGCTGGAGTTTTCTCAGGTTGGTACAGTATTTAGTGAGCTAGAAGAAGTTGGTTTAGACCTAAGGTGTTAGGGAGTTCAAACCAGGAAATGTGTTTTAGGG